>NW_028328231.1:0-94704 GCF_054136105.1 Typopeltis vanoorti
TATGCTATACCAAAACTTCCTACCTGTTGCTGCTGGCCCTGTGATATTGGACTGATTTCTCTTTCCAAGTTATCTCGTAATCTTCCACCGTAAAGTTCACAACGTAAGCTGGAAAAGAGATTTATCCGAAAAGGCAACCATTTTTGGTCTTCAATGGTCCAGTGACGTCTATCAAAGGCAAGGAGTAGACGTAGTTGTTGATGATTTTATGCTTTGTGTAATGCTTGAGAGACAGGATTACTAGGCTTTCTGTCAGGCATAAAGACAGAAACCTAATGTTTACTGTTCGTTAACGTTTTAATCAATTTTATATTTAAATGGATTTGCTTGAGATTATTGTGAATGTTTGAATAACTAAACAGGAAGAAAGCTAACGATGAACCACTGCAACATACTGTTTTGTAAGAACATCTTAGTACAATTTCTGTTTAAACGAATAGTATTAAGCAAAACTACAAGAATAATAATTTCATTTCTATGAAAATTTTATCACAATGCTTGAAATATGTAGTAGAAGTGTGAGTTTCTAGTCGTAATAGAGCTTTAATCCAAGATTAGATATATAGGCACCCATTTCAATAAACAGAAAATACTCACCGACTGCTTGAAATCATTTTTAAATGTGTTAACATCAAGCCAATGTTCAAAGAATTCTTCTGATCTTCCATTGTCGTTTGTCATTACTGGCGATCCATATTTAATTCCTGGTTTTAATCGGATGGTATATGAATGTCCAGCTGAAAATAAAGAATAACAATTAGGTATGGTAATGCAAGTCGATGCTAAACATATTTTACTCAAGTACTGTATAACACTGAGTAAACAGTTCTCATTTACTGAATAAAAATCCATACCAAATTGTAATTTCATAAGCACTATGTATGCGTACTAGAATCTTCAGCAAAAGAGTAAAGTAGACCATTCGATCCATTTTAAAATTAACTTTCTTTTCAGGGGGAGGGAGGAGGAGCAGATCCCACATCCAATTGTAATCAGGCAGATTTGCTGGCCTATAACACTGGAGAGATTACTGGGGTGCATACTAGGATTAGTGTCGTGTAGATTATTTACCGCGATGCAATGCACATTAATTGCCGTTTTCCTCTTTCTATCTCTGTATTTATGAATGGCATTTAGATTAAACAGGTAAAATTTCTGTCCTTCGGACACTTTATAAGCGGAATCCTAAACTTTAATTTCGAAAGTGTAAAAATTAAAACTTAAACAGAAAAGTTTCTTCTGCATAAATTTTTTATTCAACAGAATTTTTTAAATTACCCATTTGTTATCCGAATCTAAATATTTATTGATGACTGACCCCAGATGGATGAGTGCTTTCTGATGTGTCTTAATTAAGAAAATAATGGAAAAAAATGAAGTTATTTATTTATTTATTGCTGTTGGGATAACATGTGTGGAAAGAACTCAGCATGAGATTACAGAAACGGCGAATAACAATATTTTTTTAAGAAAGAGTTAATTATAAGTTTATTAAAGGTCGGTTCATGTATAAATATCTGTATAAAATATTAAATGAAACTCAAGGAAAAAACTAAGGAAATCATGTAAGAGAATGAAAGAGGGAGAAAATAACTTTTTTCCGATGCAGGACGATTAAAGCGGAACAACTGGTTTTTATGTTATTCTTTTTTATACTTTTACACATAATAAAAATCGGATGGGGAATCTTGTGATATGCCCCGGTGGCGATTACACCCAATGATTCATTTTCTGTTCTTTTTTTTTCAGCATTGAGTTGATTAATCCATGGTTACCATTCTGAGACCTGTGATGTATTTTTTTCAGAGTACTACTGTTCTTCTCTTCATCAATATAAAAGCGACTTTAAACGGATTTTCTAATACCTACGTGTATTGTATATGTTTAATGTATGAAATTAGGGAATTCATGTGTTTATGCTATAAAGCCGCCGTAGATGGTCTTATATGTTTAAGTATGAAGAGTAAGAAACTACTGCTAATACTAATAATGATAACAGAATTATTTCTTTCTGAGATTTAGTTTCATTAATTAATTCCACTTAACTAATTAAGTTCAGTTAATTAATTTGCCATCAGATTTTGAGTGCACAAGAATCATTCTTGTCAAAATAGGTTCATTTGCGTGCAATTACTCGAGTAAATCAGCTGTAGTTACTCCTTTTTGGAAATCTTAATCCTGTTATTTAAGATTATTTTCATTATTTTTAATGCAAGAATATTAGGGAGGAACAATAGTTTTTTCATGCTATTCTTTGTTACATACTTTTATAAATTGGTGTAATCACTGATAACTGAAGAGGAATATTTCCTGTTTCGAGTAATGAATTAATTAACTCCTGAAAGATGTTTTTTTGAAGACTGAACTTTCTCTTAACACTGGGAGATCTGATTATATCATTCCTGGACTTGATTGGTTTTGCTCATTTCAGTTGTCAATGCAGGTTCTTCCATTGTGACTTAAGGAAAAGCCATGCAATATACTTGCTGTCGGAAGTCATCTTTCTCAGATGGCAGGTATCGGGAGTGATATTGTTTTAGTTTTGCAGTATTACTATTATTAGGAAATGCTTTGTTGAAATTATTAGCGATCTTTGGGTGTGAATCTCATAGATAAATTATTTTAGTATCATTATTGAGAATTTCTTCTATTATTTATTGGCTCATTTATTCCCTACTAAGTTTTCCTAACATCGCCATTCACTGGCTGGAAAGGGATATTTAGTAGAATCTATTTGTTTTTCTTTCTTCATTGTTTCTACATTCCAAAACTGTTTTATAATTTCTAATATTTGTGTTTTAGGTGTGGTTTTGACTTTCGTTTTTCAGATTTGCATCTTATGGCTGAAGTAAGGGTATAATATTATTATTATTCCAGGATGAATACCATATTTTGTTTCTTAGTTTAGTGATTGTCGGGTTGCTTTCTCATATATGTTCGGAATGTTTTGCATATAAAATCGCAATTAGGCTGTATCCATAGGTATTTGGTGTTAGTTGATTTAATAGTGAGTCTATTATGCAATCTGTGCTACGTTGATTGCTCTAATACTTGGGCTATACCAGTGATCCTATACAAGGGATCCGATGAGAGGAAAAAAGTCTTAATGGGAAAAAATATAATAATTGAAGAAAAGAAAATGTCAAATCCATATTTATTAAAAGGAGAGCCGCATACAAGTGCTAATTACGTGTATTGTGTGTAATTTATTTGCAACAATATTATTTTGCAAATAAATAAAAAAAATTTACTTCGTTATTAAAATGATAAGATAAATACTTTTCGGATACTTACCAATAGTACATGATTGTCCAGCAACGTATTCGGAAAATCCAGCTGGGCAAGTGCAACTTGGTTCATTCTGTTGGTTAACCGTACAAAAAGCACCGTGTGCAATGCAGTCTTTCTTGTGTTTATCTTTTCCACATATTGCTGCCACAAAAAAAAATTAAATTAATTAAATAACGAATAAATATTCTGTGCAATGAACACAATAATTCCATTAAAGATATTAATTATAAGGTAAGAAGAACTAATGAATAATATAAAAGTTAACTGATCTCCTTTTTAAAAAGTATTCTTCCACTTGTCAGAATTTGAGTATAAAATATGCAATATTCAACAGTGAGTTCTTCATCACAATTCAACAAAATGTTGCAAAATTCTAACACACACACATACACGCGCACGCGCGCGACGCGCTATCTTCATTACGTTAAAGGAAAATTAAAAAATCGCTTGATGTTTTTCTTTTCCAGCTGTGAAGGATAAGCGAAAACAGATGGTTATGAGGAAGTAACTTGACTGAGTCTGTGAAAGGAAACATTACACAGACTCAGTCAAGTTACTTCCTCATAACCATCTATTTTCGCTTATACTCCAGCTGGAAAATAAAAACATCAAGAGATTCGTTATTTTTCCCTTAATGTATTGATCACACACGTCACTGATTAATGGCATTAGAATGGTTCCTTCTAATGTCATTCATTTTTATGGAGGAGTTTGGCGTACCACTGAAAATGAGTGAGCAATATTACAAAGATGGTTGGGCTGAGATTTATATATTGCTATCGGTTGGTGTATGGCTGAGAAGGAGTTTTTTAAGATTCTGATCTTATTTGGAGATCTGGTTAAGACGTAATATTCATCTTTGTTTTTCTTCCTGCGATTAGCCTGTGCTTTTCTTAATGTTAATGTCTGATTAACTTTGGATAATTTTATAGGATATTAACGGGGCCAGGTGGCGAAACTATAATCTGAATAGAAAGCGAGGGTTTTGTATTTGAGTAATATCGAAATCAGACCTTTTTTCCTCCCCTCTGCAGTTGTTTCAATCTGCAGTGTAACCATAAGGAGAAGCTGACGTCGTATTCCGGTTCCGATGTCATCCAATTTGTTACTGTAATGACAAAAGAGTTTAGATTATTACTCAACTTAGGTAATCCTGACGATACTGCCAACACTTCTGACTTTTTTGCTTTTTTAACCATTTCTCTTTTCAGATGTAATATAGATATCTGTTCTCCTCTTCGTAAAACTCAGATAAAAACCAAGTGAAAGTTTCCGTTACCATGAATCGTCATTCACTCAGGTGGATGATGTTGTTAGATGTAGTTTAGATGATGTTAGATTAATACTAACTGCAAGTGACGCAATATCCCTTTCAGCATGATCAGTGGAAACGGAGAAAGAAAACTCAATCAGGTCATCAATCAAGTATTGAGTTCAGTGCTTGGGCGTTTGAAGACCAATAAAAGCGATAAATAAATGCAGAAATTTTGAAATTTTTTACCATACATATTTACGAAGAGTGAAACGACAGGACTGATTTAAATTAGTCTTTGCAGGGGTGGTTCGCATAATGTATATTAGTATTTCGGTGACGAATTCTGGTTAAGTGTATGTGGAACAAAAAATCGGTTTCATTTTTGTTAGCCTTTTTGTCTTCCTTTTTATGTGTTTTTTATGTTTTGTTTTTTGTGGTAATTTTTCTAATGATCAGAAGAGCAGTACTACTACTACTACTGCTAATAATAATAATAATAATAATCTCCCCGAAGGCACACGACCTTTTCGTGGCGGTGGGGTTTGCGTGCTTCAATGATGATGTGAGCTATTCTACCGGTAGCCGAGCTGCCAGCAGGGCCGTCCTTGTCAGACTGGTCTCAACTGAGGAGCCAGATAACAGTGTTCCATCCCCATCTTAATGGTGGAAAGAAAGAAGAGATCTATACCGAATCAGTCGACGCCCGAGTCATCAAGGACTGCGTCAGATGTTGGGGATCCTGGGCATCAGGCGACAAGTGTGCTACAGGACCCATTTCTCCTTGCAGGGCAATCAGGGCAGGAAGCTGAAAAGCGGCCGGAAGAAACCAAACGTAAAAAATGGAGTTTAGAAGAAAACAGAAAATTTAGGAAATGTTTTTACAGATCAACACTAGAAAAACGAGGTTTCAGAAAGCGTATGCATTTATTTTGGAAACAAAAATTCCCAGAACATGCAATAACAGAACAAAGACTTTTTGACCAAAATCATATCATTTTCCTTAACAAAATATTTACCGAACTTTAGCTGCAAGAGTTATATAATAAACCGACAACTTTAATAAACAGTTAAAATAAACAGTTATATAATAAACCACTAACAGCAAATCATCAGGAGGTAGCATTTAAGGTACCATTTATGGTTTCGCAGGCGGTGGTGTTGGGTGCATAATCTAGCATCTAGTTGAGCAGATGTCAGATTTGTTTCATGTTGTTTTGTGCAGAGTTTAATTTGTCTCTGTAGTGGTTTCTTTTTGCATTTCTTATTTGTGTTGTAAGGCGATTCCTTGTTATTCCTAAGACTAACGTTTTATTTCTAGGATTAAGTTTTAAACAACCCAAAATCCTTTGGTTGTTCAAAAACAACCCTGGGATTTCGGGTTGTTTTTGAACGAATTCTGACTTTCTTTGCAGTTTTCTTATAAATTTACTCCAGTGTTAGTTTAATGTTGTTGTATAAGATATATGCTGAATCTGATGTCATGTGTTCCCAGTCGGGTTTTCTTATTTATTGGTTGACTATTTCTTCGTCTATTATTGTTTTGTGTTACTTTTCTTCTATGGGGCATTGCATGGATATTGTCTTAGTGTGCAGGTTTAGCCGTGAAGTAATAATCTGCTACTTTGCACTTCATGACTGATGCACTGTACCTGTTTGGGTGGTGTTCGAACGTTTATATGATCTAGACAGGAGGCAGCGATAGTATTTCCAAATAATCCTTCTCTAGTAAATGATGTTATTGTTGGTATTACCTTATACATGTGTAGCGTGCTTAGATATTGTACAGTGTTGTTCTGGTTTTCGTTTGCAATATTTATGTTTATGCCGCCGATTATCATTAGATATTCAGTTGAGCATATTTCTTGAGGTGAAAGCCAGCAATTGAGTTCGTGCAAGAATTTTATCATGTTTAAGTTTGGTGGCCTGTAAATATCATTTGCAAACACCAACCACCACTGCCCTTAATTCTGACCTCCAAGCCATTCACCAATGGGGATCAGATAACCTTGTCAACTTCAACGCTAGTAAAACCCAGTTCTGTCTTATTTCTCACAAAAAAGAACCATTTCCCCCCAGGATCGTTTTCGATTACACTCAAATTCTCAGATAAGATGAAATTTCTCTTCTCGGAGTTACTTTGACATCAAGCCTCTGCTGGCATAAACACATCACAACCATTGCATCCTCAGCTTCCAAAAAACTAGGTTTTCTCTTTAACACAAGAGGCTACTTCACCTGTAAACAGCTGTTAACACTATACAAGTCACAAATCCGCCAAGCTCTCAAATACTGCTGTCACATCTGGAGTGGGGCTCCAAAAAAGCTCCCTCAAAATTCTTGGCTCAATACAGAGGAGAGCAATAAGACTAATAAATGACCCATCCCTCACCAACTGACTCCCCAAACGTTCACATAGACGCTTGGCTCTGCAAACTGTAAATTCTATAAATATTTCCATGGAAAATGCTCATCTGAAACAGCATCAACAATTCCCCTCACCCTGTACTAAGCCCATCGGAACACGTACAGCTGCTGCCCAACATCCTTTCACAGTACATCTTGAAACCCACAGAACAAGTTTCTTTTCCTCCTCATTCATCCCTGCCACTGCAGTACTGTGGAACAGGCTTCCTACCAGACGTATTTCCCAAGGTATGCAACATACAGGCGTTCAAATCAAATGTAAACAAGTGTCTCCTTTCGCAACCCACCACCCATATACGGTACTAACATACTATAGGTTGACCAACCAACCTCCTGTATATGGGCCCAACATAACAAAAAATAGCATTAATTTTATGGGATGATGTCTATTGGTGGTATTAGTGATTTCGATGCAAAGGGTTTCAGCATGTTCAAACTGATAGACAGTTTCTTTGCTATTAATTTATTTTCGATAAATATTAATATTCCACCCCCTCTATTCGTTTGGCGGCATGATCTATGTTGTTGGAAGCCTTGAATGTGGAAAGCAGTCGCTTCGTCATTAGTTATGGATACTTCTGTTAGGATTAGAAGGGGTTAAATACTCAGAGAGAAAGATTGGTGTATTGTCTTGTGATGCGGTTAAGTCCTTGACAACTGGTTTTTTTCAGAAAGATTGGTGTATTGTCTTGTGATGCGGTTAAGTCCTTGTCAACTGATTTTTTTCAGTCTGCCGGCTTTTAGGAGATTGTCTCTTGTATTGTTGTGTAAATATTTTGATGCAATTAGCTCTGTACAGTTTAGTGATCCAGGTAACAACATCTCTTCTCTACAGGAAAATGAAGCATATTCATATTAAAGAAATACGGCCAATGGCCATTTTCTACGAAAATTTACTCTTTCAGGTTTTCTTTTCAGATGATTCTTTTAGAATTTTGTAGAGAGCATTCCTTTACTTCCTATGTTATGCATTTAAGTAAACATTTTTTGATATCATAATTTTCATAATATTGTAGATAATTTTCTTTTTTTTTTTCTTTTATAAGAGTTTTATCCCCCAAAATCCAGTAAACGATAGAGAAACGTATTGGTGTGTAAAAAATTTAATTGATTGATGCTAATAGCTCTGTCAAGTTTGGTGATCCAGACTTTCGTAACCGTGGGAGTTATATCAAAAATAATGTCATCATTTTTGGAGCTATGGCGATTCACAGCAAGTCATTCTCTAAGGCCTCTCTCAAAAAACGTATGCAGTCAGTCATTCTTCGACTTACGTCCGTTCAAAGATACCTGCGTGATTCCATAATGGAAAAAATAATATTTTCGACTATACTTTCGAACAAGACAAAAGCAAGCGTAATGTAAAAAGCTTTTTATTTGGCAATGCAGTGGCAACAGCGCATTCAGCGGTAACCTCCCTCGGCAGTCAGCACGTGGCTTTAACAGTTCCTCTTGATTTTGTGTTTAACAAATAGGTTATTTGTGTATTTATAGTTAAATATATTTTGCTATATTTTGTGCAACATGGCCCCTGCACTCCCAATTAAAAACCTAGTGAAGAATCACAGAAAAATTGCCGAGCAATTGATCCTGAAACGAAGTTGCAAGTTCAACGATAGTGAGTTAGCAAAGTCAAGGTCCTATCGTTGATTGAAAAAAGATACTTCCATCATGCATGAATGACCTAAACCAAAAGCGCATACCTCTTAGCACTATGACCATAACCGTTATGGCACTAAGTCTCTTTAACATGCTGAAGGAGAAAGCAGCGCCCGATTTCGACTACGAATTCAACGCTTCTTTCAGTTGGTTCATGAGATTCAAGCAGCGTTTTGCGCTTCATAAAGTGAAAATATATATGGTGAATCTGCAAGTTCCGATGAGAAGACTGCCAAGGCGTTTGTGGAGAAATTGGATAAAATTTGTACGGAGGAAAATTATTTTCCACAGCAAATATTTAATATGGATGAGAATTCCTTGTTTCGGAAAAAAATTCATCGGACAATTCATCCTCACAAAGCTGATATCCAATCCTGATTTCAACGCTCTTGAAGACCATGTTATGATTCTGTTAGAGATAATGTGGCTGGATATAAAGTGAAATCATTTGTGATATGGCACAGTGAGAATCCACGAGCCTTCAAAAACATTAGGAAGTAGACTGTCTGGCTTTATCAAGGCGTTTATGGAAAGACCTAAAAACTAGTAAATGAAAATTGAAAGGAACATAAAAAACGTTGTAAACCAACTAGTAGCTAAGGTTACACGTTTGCGTGACAGACAGAACTTATTTTTCTTATTCATTATCACGCATGCGTGTTTGTTGTAAGCGCGTAATGTGATTACTGGCTAGCTATAGTTCAGCTTGATTAAGAGAGAGGATAAAGTTTTTCCAGGAACTGTTTAGAATTTCACCCTCATTTCTGTTGAGGTTTCCGTCGGTTATTGATACTATTGTGACTTCCTTGAATAAATGATGTCTGTAGTCGTCATCGAGATATGGCATGGGGCTGTTTTGCCACTCTATCGTGGTTAGACGTACAGAAATGATGTGCTAAGCCGGAAGAGATACTTCTGTTGTGGTTGACATCACCAACATGTTCTTTTTGTCTGATTTCTAAACTCCGTGAAGTTTGTCCGATATAGCCAAGATCACAGAAGCAGTAAATGTAATATACTCCTGGATATTTGTAGAAAGGTACCTCATCTTTTGGGGATCCTAAAACTTGTCTGATGCTGGTGGTTGGTTTGAAGACCACCCTGATGTTGTAGGCTCTTATCAAATAACAAGTATTCTTGTTATTTGATAAGAAATTGACTTGATGAAAGGGATAACTACAGTAGAAATGTGCTGACGGTGGGATTCTTCTTGTCTGGGGTTGTCACTGTATAGATTTTTTTTATGATGTTTTGAGGATATCCATTTTATGATAATGTGTTGGCTATTAGTGAGAGTTCAGTCTGAGTATCCTCCTCTTCTGATATACAATAAATAACTAATAAATAACCGACGGAAATCTCAACAGAAATCAGGTTGTAATTCTAAATAGTTCCTGGAAAAACCTTATCCTCTCTCTTAATCAAGCTGAACTACAGCTAGACAGTAATCACATTACACGTTCACAACAAACATGCATGCGTGATAATGAATAAGTCCTCTCTGTCACGCGAACGTTTAACCTTAGCTACTAGTTGGTTTACAACGTTTTTTATGTTACTTTCAATTTCATTTACTACTTTTTACGTCTTTCCATAAACTTCTTGATAAAGCCGGACGGAACTGCTGGCGAAACTGGTAGGCTATAATATAAGTTTGTTTTTATGGTCAGCATTAATAAAATTATATTTTAGTTATGACGTAACTTCATATTTGAGAAATTCTGAAATAAGGTGTTTTAAGCTTTATTTTACAGAGCTGTTTCATGTAATACTGCTCAATTATGTTACATTATGTAAGATATAATTTGAGTATTGACATTGTGGCATTGCTTCCCTTTATATTTTTGATATTTCCATATTTGGAACAGTGTATCTTCCACGAGAAAAATGAAGCAAACAAACAGAATATTCTGTTGAGAGAGAGAGGGAGAGAGAGAGAGAGAGATTCATCGAATGATGAATTAGCGTCATGGAAAATAATCATATAGGAAGACGGATATAGAATATTAACTTATTTGTTTGTAAAGGATATTATTTGCTTGAAGTAGAATGTACCAATTTCTTTTTAAGGTTGGAATTTACAGAAAAGAGTTTTATATGAATTGAAAAATAGAGTGAATCAATTTTATGATTTCCATTTGATCTCGTTTCGTGTTTTAAATCAGTTTATTTTACGAAAAAAAATAACTTAAAGGTTATGAAAACTATATTGTAATAAATTTCGATAATACAGGCACGTCATATATGATTTAGACACACGAGACTTACCTTCGCATGTATCTTTTTCTTTTTCCACATAGCCAAATGAACAAGTACACTTTCCATTTTTGCATTCTTTATTAACTCCACAGGTTATGTTGTCACATTCTGGTTGTATTTCTGAAAGTGTAAAGTAATAGTGACTTAAATTATTAGGTTTAATTATTAAATTTATTTAAATTATTTATTTAATTATAAATTACTAAATAATTTATTTAATATAAACTTATATTAAATTATATATATATATATAATTATATTTATATTATAATTTAATTATATTATATTATATATATATATATATATATATATATATATAATTTAAATTAAACTTTTTATGCATTTAAGAGATTGTTGTCCAATACTTGATTTTGAAGAGAAGGAAGATGCATATACAGTGAATTTTTTGTTATATATTTGTGTTATGCATGAATGTATTTGCATGTATTATGTGTATCTGGAGTATGTATTTTATGTATGTTTGCGTCTGTATTCGAGCTATGTTTGATTTTCAGATATCCATTGGAATTGTTGCTGTATTTTGTAATAGCAGTCTGTTTAACTGAGGAAAACAATGAGGCAGTTTGATCTGTGCATTTTAAGATGCAATTCCTTAGGTAATTAATTAACTAGATGTTACAGATTTTAAAAACATACTTGAGAAGAGAGGAATATAGAAACAGCATTAGAATATGATGATTTTTGATGGAATTAGCGATATGGCATCATACATACATTAATATTAAAACATTTCACTTTTAATTGTAATTAAGACATTCATTTATTTAGAAATAAAAATCAGTGAATACCAGGCTTGTCAACCCTCTAGAAATTGAAAATATTCTTTCCATCATCCGAGTATGAAACGTTTTTGGGTATTTATTTATCATAAAAATTACGAAAGTAAGAGAAATAAAATATCTCCATGAATAATAGTTATGTCAGGTTACAACCCACCGTATTTTACACGTACAAGAGTTTATACAAATATCCTTATTCTTGCATCGCTTATTGCAAACGTATCATCAGAAAGAAAGCCAATGAAACAATTAAGATGTATTTATTTATTTATTTAAGATGTATGTAATTAAGTATGATTATGTGACAGTTTCAATTGCAGAAGCTTGTGCAAGGAATTCACTATTAAATTTCAAATAGAATTAATAAATGAACATCTGTATATACATATTCATTAAAAAATGTAATTACCATCAGGCAATGATTTAAGGATTTGTTTGTATACACACAACCAGAACGCTTACACTGAGAATAATTCAGCAATACTTGCACGCGATTACATCAAGAGATCATATTTAAAGTTTCTTTTATGTAGTATCTTCGTTGGTTTTAATGAATTCTTGCTTTAGTCGTGATGATATGGAACGTCACTGATTTACTAAGTCCCTTGTTCAACTAACTTATTTGATAATTCCCTATATCTCAAGAAAGATAATAGATGGAAGCCAATTTAAATATGATAGCATGTCTGCATGGAATCTTCAGGAACCCTGTATATCGTCGTACTTCATATCGTTCTGATTATAGAGATAAATTGAAATTTTGGATTATTTTTATATACGTATATAATATAGGTATTTTTTAAATAGGTATATATTTAAATTGGCTTACATTTATTCATTCTAATTGAACTCTAATCATATGTGTGCTGCACGCGCATCTACGATATGACTTGTAAATAGGTGCCAATAGATAATCAACAATTTGAAATTATAACCTCATCTTATTCACTTTTATATCCCTGGTAAAATAGGAAGAAATATTCCAATTAAATTTATTTATTTCATCTACATTTTTAAACAATACATATGTCATCAACTGAAGTGCACAAATCATACTTTGAAATGACAGAAATATGTTATAGTATTCATGAAGAAGATATGAATATTGAAATTTAGAAATCAATCTACTTTGCATATTAAAGAGAGCAGTAGTCAATGCTGTGACAAAATCACTGTTGGTTGGATTTTGTTTACGAATTGAAAATCTGTGGTCATTCAAGTATTGTTGTCATTATTTCATTGTGAAAACGGTCATATTAGCAGCAGTCAGGAAATTGCAGAAATTCATAAATGATCAGTCATCTTTGTTCGTTTCTAGCTGCTTATGATAGGCGGGCAACTGTCATTGATTATTATCACCTCCAAACTTGATAGGTGAGTTTGCTCACACCAGGCAAACAAACCTTGCTCTAGTTGCAAAGCATAAGAAAGGAACTGCAGTGCTCAGGTTTCAGAAGCTGTGCAATGCTTCGATGAGGAAAGATTTTGAACAATGTTCATTCTTGCATTTCATTTTAGTTACATTATTTCTCGGTTTATGCATCTATGTGAAGGGTTGATGAAGAGTGAACCTAAATATACTACTGAATGCTTTCGGGTTGTTAGGGCCGTAACTATTCCATAACAATATTTAATTCTCTTCCTGCCTCATGATTACTGGGATAAAATAGAATAACCTGAGAGATATTTGGCTTAAAAGTGAAACTGGCTGAAATGGCATGAAAAAATTTTTTTCCGAAACAAATTTCCAGGTTTTAAGGGTCCGTGGTAGCTTATCTTCAAACGTATGATCATTAGAAGCTTGTGTTAAAAGAAGAGAGCCGCCATGTGGGAAAGAAATAGGGTATAGATCTATTTAGCGTTACGACATTGAGTGAGTATCAGTAGATGAAAGAAAATTATCTATGGAGAGAACATTGTGGTCTCAAGTGAAAGCCATTGTCATTGGCATGATGCAACTGGAATTGTATAATGAAGAATTCCAGTAGGAAATAGTGCACAAGCCTCTTGAGGCAATGTTGCACAAGCGGATACAATCCGTTTCGCTGTAAAGATCAATTCAAGTTGCCAGTACGATTTGAGTCTTTGGACACAAGCCCGAATCTTGAATTAGAAGCTTGTGTTACTAAATATTCTTACGTATCACTCGTTGCTGTTGCCATCATCCATTCCAGATTAATTTCTGTGGCAGTTGGAGAATTTTGTGTGACTCAACCCTTTAGTTACTATCTTATTCACCCACCTTCTGTAATTATAGGACTTGGGACTGTTGGTGACGATTTCTTCATTGACATCACAATCTAATTCGCCAGCCTTCTCCTTATTGTTTTTCAGTGAACATTAATGGTGTTTCAGGTACAGCAAACTACTTCTCAAGGTTCCAGAATAGCATACACTTTTATCTTTCTATAGGCAGGCACAGAAGACACGGTGACTAGAGACGTGTAATGAATAATAAAAAAACAAAAACCGAGGAACACAAGAACTGAAGTCAGAGCTTCAGACATTAATAGAAAACTTAATGACATAAAAATAGATCTAAACGAGCATATATCTAATGCTACGAAACAATTATTTCATGCTATAAACACAATTTAAGTTAGGAAACGGTTCCAATTTACGTGGATTACAGACGGTAAAATATTTTTTCGGAGCAACAGCACAGCCAAAATACACAATATTAGGACCGATGAAGATCTGAGTAATATTAGTAATAGTTAGCTACTAATGAAGAACCTGAAACCTTTATATATGAAATTGACTCTAACTTATTATACTACATGTAAACTTAGGACATGTATTTAATATATGTAAACATTGTAACGAAAGCTGCAGAGCATATAACAAATTGGGTGGTGTTTTAATTTTTTTGTGGATACATATAGAAACCGTATTCATTGTAACTTGCATATGAGTACTTGCGAATTCCCGCATCTACACAATATGAATAATAAATACTTCATTTGTATTAAAATACAGATCTCATGATTAAAAGAAATGATTTTATTGAGAAGTCAAAAAGGTAATGGAAAGTGTTAAAAGGATACAGATTTTTACCTTGGGAGGTACGCATAGGCTTGCTAAAAATACTGTATTACATACTTGTAATTCAACTCAATTGCAGTGAACTACCTCTGTTCATTGGATCTGAAAGAGAACCAAATCAGCTATGCTCATGACATGGCGATACAGAGTGGTATCCACATTGCACTTTACCTAGTTTCAAAGAACAGTAAAAATTGAAATGCCAAAATATGCAATTTTTGGGTTGTTCAAACGTTCTAGAGATTCTACAAGCTTTATCCCGAATTTTTGTTACAAAAAATTAATAATTTCGACACCATAGTCCATACACTTAAGTAGTAGTAACACGTTGAAACTAGGGAGGTCCATTGTGGACACCCTGTAGTTTTCTCTTCCAGCAATATTATAACCGTAAAGCATGAGTCTTTGGACTCCTTGGAGGTGTTACATAATAATAAAAATAAATAACACGTCCTCTTACATGGGGAATTCTAAATAACACGTCCTCTTACATGGACTAAATACATGGATTAAACACGTCCTCTTACATGGATTAAATAACCCGTCCTCTTACATGGACTAAATACATGGATTAAACACTTCCTCTTACATGGATTAAATAACACGTCCTCTTACATGGGGAATTCTAAATAACACGTCCTCTTACATGGACTAAATACATGGATTAAACACGTCCTCTTACATGGATTAAATAACCCGTCCTCTTACATGGACTAAATACATGGATTAAACACTTCCTCTTACATGGATTAAATAACACGTCCTCTTACATAGGGAATTCTACAACCCCGCCCCGTTGGGGCGGTTTGTAGAATTCCCCAACCGCACTCCTGCGTATCGTAAGAGGAGATAAATGGAGACCCAGTTCTCGAGAGTATAGCTGGGACCGTTTCGGGGATTGGTATAAGGGCTAATCACCCCCTCCCTGTAAAAAAGTATCTGATTACTTCCGTACACTGCAAATCTGGATGCACATATGCTCCTGGCAACAGACGTGACTTGCGAGACTCCAGAAGACGGTTATCTAGCCTGGTCTGATGCGATTAACGTATATATGACACATCAAGGTAAATGCCTTTCGGAACCCTTGTTATCGAAAGAAACACTTATGAAGCCAAAAAAAAAATTATAGATTGGATCACAGAATGTCAGAACACTGTACCAGGTAGGAAAAACGAGGAAGGTAACAAGTGAAATGAACAATTACAAGTTAGACATTTTAGGCATCAATGAACTCAGTTGGACTGGTTTTGGTAATTAAACTAAAGACAATAAGACAATATTGTACTCTGGATCAGAGGAAAAGCATGAAAAAGGAGTTGCGCTAATATTGAGCCAAAAGTAACCAAACGCCTGATGGAATTAGCCAAAAAAGCACAACATGCTGCAGAAAATGACCAAGTTAGACAACTTTATCAGATTATGAAACAAACCAATGGTAACAAAAAAGCAATCCCTTCCTCCATTAGAGAAAATAAGGAGAGTTATTCACGATTGAATCCAAAATCGAAGCAAGATGAAGAGACTAATTTGAAGAAACTTGTTTGAATAAGTCTATAAATCTATTGTGCGAGCAGTATTGCTCGCACAAAAGATTTATAGACTTACATTATTTATAGAACAAATATGGGTCTTAAACATGGAAACTTACCAAGGCACAAAGCAATAAATTGGACATTTTCCAAAACAAATGTTTAAGAAGAATTTTAAAAATCTTCAGGCCAAATACTTCTCCAAGTCAATAGGTGAACAGATTCGCCTAAGAAGATGGAAATGGACTGGATATGTTCTTCGCATGTAGATAAACAAAATTCCCGAAGTAGCACTGAGTTGGATTCCAGAAGAAAGACGCTCTAGAGGTCGTCCAATATTAACTTGGAGAAGAATGATGGAATCCGAAATGAAGGAGGTAAGGTGGGCGAGTTGGGCAGAAGCAAGAGCAGCTGCGAGGGAGAAGGGCAGATGGAGAAACAGCATTGCAGCCTTATGTGCCAGTAGGCATGGAAAGACTTGACGATGATGATGAAAGCATAACATGAAAACTGGAGTATTTAAGTATGCAGAGATGGTTCAGTCAAACCAAAATCAAAATGAACATTCAGAAAACTAAATTTAAATTTAGTTTTCTGAATGTTCATTTTGATTTAGGTTTCCTGTTTAAACTGAAGGATAGAGAAGGAAACTTGGCAATTAAACAATTCTACTTCGTAGCGCTAAAATTTACTGAAGTTTCGATGCTATTGAGAGGGTCGACACTTAATAGTATCTGGGCATACTGGAGGTGATCATAATCAGAAATGAAAACTCCATATCCAAGCAGGATTCAGACAATCTAAGATATGCAGTATACAGGATGCATGACATTAAATGCATAAGATTTCATACGTTTCTATAGACTTTATGCACTGAGTAACTTTGCATTAGGAACATCCACCTTAAAACACTTTAGCCCTCATCTCTCTCTCTCTCTCTGTCTCTCTCTCTCTCTCTCTCTCTCTCTCTCTGTGTGTGTGTGTGTGTGTGTGTGTGTGTGTGTGTGTGTGTGTGTGTGTGTGTGTGTGTGCGTGCGCGCGTGTGCACTCCAAGCTCGCGGATTGCTTAGGAACAGTTTCTACAAGCTGTTGAACATCCTTCATGCTTAAATTGACTCATTTGCGCTTCAGCAACTACGGCAGTTCACACTCATTCTATGGAGGTGTGGATTAGCAGTTCTCACACCCCGTTCTAGCTTATCCCACATATGTTCAATTGGGTCACAGTCGTGAGGATGAAGACCAAGGCAATGTAGCGAATTCGTTATCGAATTCCACCAACCACTCAGTAGGTGTACGAGCCGGATGACAAGGTGAGTTAGTTGTCCAGTTGAAAGATGGCACTGTTGTTGGGGTAGATCTTTCGCAGACAGGGATGTAGATAATCAGCTAACAGGTCCCCGTAGAATTCAGCATTCATTGTTTGTTAACCAACGACCTAGGACCTGGCAAGAAAAACCGTTTTAAACTGTAATACCACCTCCACAGAGCTATTGAACCCAATTGCTTCATGCTGTTTATGCCAAATGAACACAACCATTAGCATTGTGCAGCAGGAAACAGGACACATCACTGCAGACGACCTTCCATCCGTTGAGGTTCTTTAGCTCATGCGAAACGTTGTTTGCGATTCCTGGCATTCATTATGTGTATCTTTATTGTTTTCTGGCTGTGAGATTCCAGGCAAGGCAAGGTATGGTGCACATTGCATGTGGAAATGAGTGGAACTACGCTGTGTAATGGTGGATCTCTGTGATTGTTGCACGTCGTTGCTAAGATACCAGTCGTGACACCCTACACTCACCTCTAGGATCAACTATGAGTGGATGACGAATGTGAACTCTTTTGCTGGATGTGTATTCATAGTGAATCCAGTCTTGGCAGACACTTCATGTAGTAGTACGGGAACCACAACAAGTGCTGTTGTTTCCGAAATGCATTCTTTAATATTCGATACCTGTCCTCCGGGCCCGAACTATCTGCCAGCGTTCAAATTAGCTTACGTCGCCACGTTTCCCTATTACTGGCAAATGTTTACTGATTACGGAACATGCCGCACGTGGCGTTGATATCATATGGTACTTCGTTATCACGCCGAATATGTTCGGGGGAGGGGGCGAAGATTTTCTAATGCCAAGTTAACTCAGTATATCTGGAATGATTTACTAAGAATTTGGTATGAAATTTGTAGTTGGAACATGTAAAAATATCTTTGGCAAATTGCATAATGTTCACAACAAAATATTAAAGAACATATTCAGTCATAATCCTGCAGTAGTTATAACATTTAACCGTCCTCAAATTTAGGAGGATATACCTTATAACATACTTTTTCTTACATCAAAATAAACATTGGATTAGTTTCAATGCCCACACCGTACCTTCAGGCAAGATTGTTTTGGAAAAAGTGAATTATTTTAGAAATATGGATTTTTAGTATTTCTGACCAATAGTTCAAGATACAGTGTAACATTTGTTTCAAGATTAAAGATTATTAGTTCTTCTAAATTGTAATGCATAAATTTAAGATATTATGCATTACAGTATATTGGAGATAAATGGGCAAACTATATTGCTTTAGAAAACGGCAAACAGAAAATAAACTCTTTCAGTAGTATGAAAATGATTTTTTAGAAGGATGTTAAGACAACATCGTTTATTCGGAGTGATTTCCTCAGTGATACTTTTCTGAAAGTGATTAAATTTTCTGATATGGCGTTTAAGGTGAAGTGTCATGAGGTAGGACGACTATATTTCTCTCTTTCATTTGAAGGAAAAGAGATTACTTTCGAAAAACACGTTACATTTTTATTCGAGTGGAAAGACTTACATTTTGGAAATGACTGAGTTTTTACAATTTACATTAAATTCATATTATTCCTTCAGATGTTCTGGACTATATTTATAGAAATAAGTGTATTAGAAAGTTCAAAGCTGTTCATTCTAAAAAGGATTAGCAGGATGCTTTTCTATGTTTTTCCTGAAAAACCTTAAATTTTATTATGACAGTAAACTAAAATTTCTTGTGTGAGCATGAAGATGTGTATCGCTTATGAAATTTTAAAATCAATTTTCATGTAAATTATATTTATAAATTTTATTAGAGATTTATTATATTGTGTTTTGGGAGATTGTTAAGCATATGTAATAAATTACATTTATATTATGATTTGGGATTAACTAATATTTTTTTCAAGTAACATAAATTTAGATACTGAAAAAAAAAGAATACTTGTGGTAGTACGAGTATTAGGAAAATTTAAAAAGTAAAAACTAATTTGTCTGTAATTGTTAAGTATTTGATTTTCCGTAGATGGAAATTTTTATCGAGATCAATTATGCTCATTATTACTGTTAGCAGATAATATTAAATAAAAAGGATAAAAAATTGACTTCACTTCTTAAAGAACTATTTGCATTTTCTTGAATATAAATTTAAATGAGCATGTCTCTACTCACCTTTACAAAGTCCAGTATCTGATCTGTTGTAATTTTCCTGGCACACACAGTTCCCATTATCCACTTTTTCAGTATCACTGTTACAAAACAGCTCCTGCGCCACATCTGCAAAATAAAATGAAACAAAAGTCTATTGGCTATCCTTTTTAATGAAGCATTCTCTGTGTTTGCTTAAATTATTTCAAAACTGTGCTCATCATTGGATTAACGCAAGAAAAAATCTTTTTTGAAGGATGATATGCATTAAGATAAGAAAATATTCAGGGAAACACCATTAAGATGTTAGAATAAGATGTTGCTATTGAGCTTTTGAGCAGAAAAGGAAGAAAATGTAGTAAAGTATAAAATAATTATCAGGATAAAGAAGTCAAGTTAATTTTTAGCTCTCATGAAAAGTTTACTTTTCGAAATTAAAATGAAAATTTTCCTTTTTACTTTATATATGTAGCCATGTATTTTATATACAACGAAATTAAATTAGCAATATGACACATCTTTTCTTTTTTAAAAGGTAGTGATAAATTTTCAGAATTATGGATTGACTTTGCAGGCAACTGCGGCCTGGGTCAACTAGAAACTGAAGGAACGCAAGCTTTTCAGTTTACTTCTGAAATAGCGCAAGTTCTCAAGAAGCAATGCATATCAGAAAAATATTTCCAATTTAGATACATGAAACTTACAAATGCTGCCCCTTCTCAACCTGTAAATTATAACTGAAGATTGATTATAGAATTTCGAGACACATCATAAACTATATTTAAAAAATATTTTAAAAAATCCATTTATCTTAAATAGTACTAAATCACTCACAGATCAAACTGCGAGTTATGAACAGAAAGAATGAATTCATACAGACAGTATTTGTGTAAACTAATGGAAATGGGGAAATGGTTTAGAGTTAATTGACTTCTGCGGAAGGATGGCTGGAATTTATAATATCAGAGTTCAATCCGTTTTTCTTAACTGGAGCATAATTCTAGCATTTTAGATCAATAGGCTAATGTCATTTAAAGATCGAAAAGAAATGATATTGGCAGTTATTGTAAATGTGATGAGAGAAAGGCTTAATAATTACATTGATCTATGCTGATCGATCAATGTAATTATTCGTTCCTCGATCAATTACATTGATCGAGGGACAAAGGAATGCAGAAAACAAAAATATGCATCGCGACTCCTTTCTCGATATTACAAAAGAGTTCACAACATCCACTGGTGAAGAGGTTTATATACGTTTATTAATTATTGAATCCATAGTCTACATTTCCATTACAAACCATTTTATTTTATTTATTCGTATGGGGTTACCCCCGTTCCTCAACCGTTCCTTAGAACTCGTTGAGACCACCTAGTGAGAGATTAAGTATGTATTTTGTGAATATAGTTCGTGTGTGTGTTCACTGGTCGGTTTGCCTATTCTGAGAGACAAAAAACACAAGTTTCCGGGTGAAAAAAAAATCCCTTACCTCCGTATATGAGACCAGCTAACTCACCTTTCGTCGAAAGAGACCAGATAGCGGTTCCTAACATGATGGACGAGAATTGAAACCCAGGTCTTTCCGACGAAAGGGCTTCACCTATATCGACTAAACTAAGGAGGCTCTATGACAAACAATTAGTTGGTTCGATGTGTGCATACGAACTCTGTTATTAGAAACAAACCGCTGAAAAACGGTGGTATGGAGTCAAAAATATGATGCACTCGTTTGAGAATGTTGGGCTACAAGCAATAAATGCTATTTACCAGAGTTCATCATTAAGTCCGATAAGTGTGAGAGCTGAAATTAAGATTTTCCTAGCACCAGCATTATCCAAAGAGATTCCTTTATTGTACTATCAGATACAATTAACAAGTAAAGTTCTGTATACATTATGTAGAACTCTGCGTTTCCAATGCTGTGAAGATTTTGTAGAAATTGAGTTTAGATGTACATTATAATTCACATTATAAACCACACAAAGCGATGTGGAGGATCTTATTTGAAAAAATGGAAGCGTAAAAGTTAAACTTAGCGGCGGATATGATGGTAGTCAAAATTGGAATCTTGTAGGAAATCTAAGGAAGAATTAAATCTTGGTCAAAATCCTCCAACAGGTCCAACTTTACTACAGGAACTGCCTCCATTTTGATAGAGAAATGTTCTAAAAGTCTCGTGAAATTAATTAAAATTACACCCTAAGTTTGAGAAGCAAGACTTGGGGTTCGGTGTAATTTTTGCAACACACTCTACATCTTCTTACGTTACGGCGTGATCCATACATTTCTCTTCTCTTATTTTGTTTTTCATTTCTATGGTTTACGTGCTATCGTGTCATTTAAATTTCTACTCCTCAGTGATAGCAGTGGTAAAATGCTTATGATCCTGTAGAGATTTTTTTCGTTTGCTTGCTTGCTGCTCTGTCATTTTCCTCAAAAAAGAGCGGACTATCTGTGTTAAGAATGCGAAATCAATCTACACACAA
Organism: Typopeltis vanoorti; assembly: GCF_054136105.1. Taxonomy (NCBI): domain Eukaryota; kingdom Metazoa; phylum Arthropoda; class Arachnida; order Uropygi; family Thelyphonidae; genus Typopeltis; species Typopeltis vanoorti. Next base: position 22,188 of record NW_028328231.1, read on the forward strand.
CTAGTACACATACAAATAAGAAACCAGAATTAAATAATAATAATAATAATAATAATAATAATAATAATAATAATAATAAACTTTCAATTCATTATGTATGCGTGTTGGAATAATGCTGGTTGTTGTGTTATGTTCTGTGGTATCGCCGTGTCGTATCCTAGGTCCGCGGCAGCAAGGCAGACAACACTTGGTGTAAGATTTAGCTTTGATTTTTGTTATATTGTTTGAAATCTGTGGTATTTGCAAGTCTTTCTTGAACCTTCTTCTTAAACAATTATGATCATAGAAGGCATTTTTGTTTGTTGCCATACTACTTGATGGCCTGTGGTAATTTTACGGGATCTCAATTCTCTTTTAGGCTGTCTTCTTTTGATGACGTCGTTTATGTTTTCAAGCATACGGATCTCCCATGACCTTCACGTCTGACCTACATAAGAAATGCCACAAAAGCAACGAATCTCATTAGCCCTTTTTTTTCCTGCGATGATGCTGAGGTTTTGGTGGATGTAAGGAATCTGAAGATTCCGTGAGTACAACATCGAAATGGCTTTTTTACCATTGCATGAAATCACACTACCTTATGCTTTACATAAGGTAGTGTGATTGCATTCTTGGTCTATTTCAAGTAAAGGAGTTGCAGGAGATACATTAAGAATTTTGTTGATCGTCTTGGGTTCATAATTATCCACTGAGTGCTAGGTTCTGTCTCAGGTAGTGCGTTTTTCATTTCGTTTAGTTGATGTGCTGGATATTTTCTATGTTCTATTTGGTAATGTTTAATCATGCATAACTGTCTTACTTAATCGATGATGATATGAAGCGGCATGAAAACTCTTCCCGTTGTTGTAGATTTTCTATATATTGACAAGAATAGTAGTATGGGTGACACTTCTGAAAAGATCAAGATCAAGATAAGATTAGAAATCGTGACATGATTAGTTGTTCATTTGATGACGTCATGAAATTGGAATGTTTGGAATTTTCCTGGTGGCATATGTGTCAGTGACTTGAGTTCTTGTGTTTTGGTTCGCGTATGGAATTATGAGTTATGGTAGAGATAAGGATTCGCGTTGTGATTGGTGATGCACTTCTGACCAGATCAAGATCAAAATAAGTCATTTTTTAGTTGTAACTAAGTGACATTGTTGTTTTGAATGGAAAGGGAGATATATTAGTGTATAAGAAATCGTGTCGTGATTGGTTGGACACTTCTGACCAGATGAAGATCAAGATAAGATAAGGAATCGTGATGAGAATGTTTGTTGTTATAGAGTTTGGAATATTTAGAATTTCGTTGGGGCCCACGTCTGTCAGGGACATCGTGTTGTGTTTGGTTCGCTTAATGCATTATGGGTGGCATTTAGAAATAAGAATAGTGACGTTATGTGTTTGGAAATTTCTGGGGAACATAAGTCTCTCTGTGATATTACATGGTGTTTTGGTTTAGCTATGGAATTGTGGACGATGTTTTTGAGAGAAGATATCTTGGAATTTTCCGAGGGTGACACACAGCCGTCATTGTAGTCAGGTTTTGTGTTTGGTTGTCTATAGATGGGTGTACTCATTTTCCAATACATTTTTGAGTATTTCTTTCCTGTTAATGGGTGGAAATTCTTAGAGTAGAGTCGTGATGGTGGCTTATCTACATCTCATAACAACACACACCCACTTCTCGATTCCTTATCTTATCATGAACTTGATCTGGTCAGAAGTGCATCCCCAATCACAACACGAATCCTTATCTCTACCATCACCCATAATTCCATACGCGAACCAAAACATAAGACCTCACGTCACTGACACATATGCCCCCAGGGAAATTAGAAACATTCCAATCTCATGACTTCACACCCACAATGACTTCATCAAATGAACAACCAATCACGTCACAATTCCTTATCTTATCTTGATCTTGATCTTGTCAGAAGTGTCACCCATACTACTAAGGATGATCTTCCAAGAGTAAATTATATGTTCGGATTTAAGTTGTTCAGATAATGTTTGTAATTAATTAACTCCTCCTTTGTTCCTAACCAAATAATGAAAATATAGTCAATGTAACGTAACCAAATGCTTGGATTCTTGTGATAGTTTTGGATTTCCTACGAGACGAAATTTTCCATAAAGTGGTTGTCTAAAGCTGGAGAAAAGAGCGAATCCATAGAAGTCATTCATTTTGTTCCCAATATTTGTCCTGAACTACCTGAGACAGAACTTCGCAATCAATGGTTATCAACCCAAGAGGATCAACAAAGCTTATTAATACACCTCTCACAGCTACTCTACTTAAAGAAGATTTTAAGAATACAGTCATGCTATCTTGCATTAAGAATGTTACAAACAAGGTGGCTACGTAGCTCCCTGAGTGAAATACCAACGTGAATATTTTACATTTGTATAAAATCTCCAGATTCTTTCATCCACCAAAACCTGAATATCGTCTCATGAAAAAACCAGACGTTTATGAAATTCATTTCTCTTTTGGCATTTGCTGAGTAGGCCAGATACGTCAGGCGAGATAAGCATGTCTGAATGCGCAAAAGACGTAGAAAAAAAAGGAGGTAGAATAAATCATGTATGATAGAATTTCCACTACACAATGTAACAAAAATCAAGGCTTAATCTTACGATAAGTTTAGTCTTCTTTACTGCCACGGACCTAGGATACGACACGCACGATGCCACACAAAACGTGATTGCAACAACTGACAGTGTTCCAAGAAGCACACAGTAATGAATTTAATGTTTTCTATTCTGGTTACTTATTAGTGAGTACCAAATGTGAAGCTCTGATAATATCTAATAGGTGTAATTCATTTAAGAGATTTTTATCCCCTTAACTTATATCAACCTCGCCAGAAAATAGCCGTTTGGCTTTTCATCTTAGGTGTAATTCATTGTTTCTAGTCTTTTGTTCGGTGTAACTTTTTACTAGCACCCCTGACAACTCTGACGACTTACTAAACTTGTAGGGTTATATGGTTTATTTTTATTAAATTCTTTATTTACTTAAAATATGTGGTGTCAATAACATACTAAAAAAATAGGTTACACGTTATATGCGTGTTTACAGAGGAAGATTTGCCGTATCGTTCGTTCAAAATTTTTGAAGTAAGCTTTTACATCATATGCCTCCATGTTACCCAAGCTTAACCATGCAACATGATCACGTGATCACTATCGAAATGAGTTCTCCTACATCTACTTCTGTGAAATAAAGAAACTGTTTTGTCTCTTTTTTTTCCAGAAGCATATATTCATTTTCCAATAACTAGCTTCAGTAAGTCTTTATATTGAATTATAAGAAGATCAGAATTGGCTTTCCAGCCCAAATTTTTTATTATTAATTGATTAGTTTTCCATCTGCGTAGCATTTTTCTTACTGAAGCAGTATTAACAAAACTGTTATCGATTTTGATCACATAGCAACAGAAAACGAATAGAACACAGTCAAAATTCCTCAGTATTAGAGACTCTCATGATATCGAAGTCTGTAATATTTCTATTATCCTGAGATTTAATACATAGATTTGAAAAAAAAAAGACTGATAATTTTATATTTCAGATAAATATAGTCTAGAACATCTGAAGGAATAATATGAAAAGTTTTATTTTTTTCTTAAAAGTCTATTTCTGAGATATAAAGTATGGAATTGATGGCACAAGTGATATATTCAAGAATTTTAATTAACATAAACCCAGTGTAGTGAAAATAATTTAATGTAAATGTGTAAAAACTCAGGTTTGAATACACTGAATTATTAGGTAATATATTTCGTTTTACACATCCTAAACGTTAGTCATGTGATGTGTTATACCGAATACACTACACTTTATACGGAACTATTCAGTGCAGGTAGATTATACGGGGCACATATGTTTTTGGTATAATATTGATGAATGCTACATATTTTAAAATAGAACAGAACACAAATTATGAAACCACATAATTTCTATACTCACTTTTACACTTTTTGTCATCATTGTCATAGTACATGTTTTCATTACAGATACAGATGAAAGTATCCAAGGTCGAAGTGCACTTTGCTCCGTCCTTGCAAGCACCAGGGTCGCACTGGTCACCGACTGAAAAATAAAATATGAGTTAATTACTCTAGTTACTGGGAATCTTGGTATTAATTACTTTATCTCTCTCTCTCTCTCTCTCTCTCTCTCTCTCTCTCTCTCTGTGTGTGTGTGTGTGTGTAGTTTGAGAATGATAACCCATCAGGGCGTCTCAAGTTTTTCCTGCACATCTGAGAGATGTGAAATTTCACAACGATATAATTTTTGATGGTATATGACAATATTTATGGAAGCCTGAAATAGCTTGAAAAACTACCATGTTTGATCTTTACAGCAGAGTTTCGGATTTTGCAAATCTTCTAAGGTACCGTACTAACTGAGGTTGAGTGGTGGTGGAGAGTTGTGGAGTGGGTGCCCTCCGTCGATGAGTCTTCGCACTCCCTGGAGGTGTCTAATAATAATGTCTGATCTTCTTTGATAAGACTGTTCTCACTCAATGAGTACAAATACAATTTGCTACCCGAAAACTCCGGACTGTAAAACAACGCGGGGTCTTAAATTGGTCAGAGCGTTGTTTTCTTCAAAGCAATCTCCTGCCCAATTCATATATTGAAACTATTGTTTTTACTTCTTTTCGAAAACATCGCTTTTCTATGGGTCTTAAAACATTCATAGATCTCTGTCCTTTGAACTACAACTTTACATTGGGGGAACTAATAGAACCACAATAGAACACAAGTGCGGTGACTACGGAGGACGATGGACCACATTATGCAGTTCTTGTACAAAACACGTGGGTAAATGATATGATTGGTGGTAGTAAAATTAAATTCGACGTATGCCACTTTATTGGTCATTTATCGGAATATTTTCTCTTAAATGTGGTCATATATAGGGTTGTTCAAAATTCCACCTACAAACTTTGAGGGAAGGTAGAGAACATCAAAATCAACCATATTCACATAGGAAAGCAAGATCGTGAACGCCACCCGAAAGTGGTGACGTGATAGGTGGCGCAGTTCGCCAGCGCTCCAGGTGAGCAACTGAAGCTTCCTCAAGCAAGCTTTCGACGTCGTTCGAAGAACATGCGTCGTTTTACCAACGCTGAGATGGCAGACATGTACCTCGTTTACAATATTATGTATCCAACTACTATTGAACTCTTCAGTTAGGGCTAATAAACTTTTTCTGCCTTGTGTTATTTCTGTACTTTTGTGTACCTATTAGTACTTTCCGGTGGCGTTTCCGGTCATGCTTTCCTATGTGAATATGGTTGATTTTGTTGTTCTCTACCTCCCCTCAAAGTTTGTACGTGGAATTTTGAACCACCCTGTATATTGAAATTTAAGCCTAGAGCAACCAATTTCTGATGTGCAGTTTCTCAGTTAAAGATAATCAAGATTTTCGGATTTCACTGAACGTTCCATTCTTTCTTTGGAGATAGTAATAATGATCGATGTTTGATGATGATGGCTTTTCCAAATATTTCAAAGATATATCAAACCGCATGGTCTAGATTAAAACAATTTCAGATACACAATATCTACTTTTCACAAGAATCAGTTGGAAAATCGCAACTCAGAGTTCATTCAGATTTAAATGACATCACTATAGGATGTAATCACAACATTCAACAAACTTAAATTACTCTAAAACAGCAATAAAACAATTTAGAAACATCATTAGTGATAACCAATATGGTATTATGCAGATTTTGTGGTAATTGAAAACAGCACTGTGGACGTTATTCTGATCATCCCCTCATACTTTCTTGCCAACAGCGATTTCGTTTATGAAATATACTAATTGTTTCCAATCTCCTGCTTACTATTTTTGTTCACTAAGGCTTCAGACTACTCCATCGTACGAAAAGTAACGGAATTAACCCGGCGTTAGTAAGGTGGGGTGTCACAGACCCCGAAGAATTTAAATTGACTAAAACTTTTTAACAACGCCTGGCAGTGAGTCATGCCTCTGAATAGCTTCCCCTCCCGTAACCCGCTACTCGACGCCATAAACGACAGGCTGTTGTGCACAAGCAAGTTTAGTGTGCAGAGGTGTAAGTTGTGCTGGGGTCCACCAGACTCAACCTTACCAAAAGCGTGACTATATTTACTTCCAAAACATAAGTTGTTTTCATGTATATTCTACTAAAATATTATCGTTACTGCTGTGTCTTCTATATTTTCACATACCAACTATAAGCAAATACGTTTTCGTAAATATTTAGAGGGTATTTTGAAAATAATATCTTTTTTTTTGTTACCAGTTGAGTTACGAGCAGGAAGTACAGAAGTTACGTCAACTTATAGATGACGCTTTGACAGGCGATTTCCATTTAGCGGAGATAATGATAGTGAAATTGATTTAGAATTAGTCAATAACCATGAGACTGATAAAGAACAAGAGTTTGAGGAAGAATCCACAGAGGGAGCCTTTTACTTAGCGAAAGATAAATTATTTGGGTGGGTCTGTAGGATCCCACCTTACCACTTTTGTTACATTATCCCACCTTACCAGCGTCGGGTTAAGTACGGTATCTATAAGTACGGGGCTCTTCCCCATGCCACAGATTAAGTTACTTCTTCGATGTCAATCTGGAACTTTATAATCTGTAGAAACATGGAGGTGCTCTGTTATGCATCTGCATTAACCCTAAAACAAAGAAGAGAATTAATTTTAGCTCTAAACTTCATCTAGAGTAATGGCATCCCTGCTGCAAGGTTTGTGAAGATATACTTCTTGATTCTATATCTGCTATGAAATGTGCAGATAATTGCAAAAGCAGTTATCATTTTTACTGTGCTGGTTTCAACGAAAGCCAATTTAAAAAGTTGTCTACAGGCAGAAAACAATACTAGAAATGCTCTTCGTATATATTCCGCAATCAACAAAGACCTGCTCAGTGTTCAAATTTTTTTGTTCCACAACGGACGCCAATCCACTGCTGGCAACTTCTCCGGGGTGGGGGCGAGTTGACTCAGGCATTCCAGAGATTAGTAACATGGACAATATATGTAATACAAATTTAATGGGGATAATGAAAGAATTAAAAAAAAAAGACTTCAACGACTTAAGAAGTTCGAAAGAATATACGTAGAACAAGATAGACGACTTTCTGGCCTGATACAAGAAGGGAATTAAAACAAAACAAAAAAACAAAAACGTAGAATTGGAAAACGTGGATATGGAGCTGCGTAAGGCGGTTTAAAAAATTTATGAAACAGTGGATGACCTGAATCAACGGGCAATAAGCTCAAACCTTAAAATTGTTGTTCTTCATGAGCCACGCGAAAATATGTATGAAATGGCAAAGAAAGTTTGCAAAAAAAATCAAGATTAACTTTAATGAAGATGATATTGAAGCTATGTATCGTGTTCCTAGTGGGCAGAAAAACAGAACAATGCTGTGTGTGTTATGATCCATCGAGTCATTTCCGACTCCTAGAGACACCATGAACATACACTCTCCATTTCGATCTATCCCTGATGTTCTTCTTTAACTCCATTTGATTCTTTAACTCCATCCACCCATCTAATTCTTGGTCTTCCTCTTCTCCTGCTTCCATCAACTTTGGGAAGTATCATCTTCTCCAGACTGTCATCTGCTCTAATAATATTTTCGAAGTATGACAACTTTTGCTTGATGATCATAGCTTCAAGGGAGCAATCTGGCTTTATTCTGTCTATCAATGATTTGTTGGTTTGCTTTGCAGTCCATGGTATTATTAGTAAGCGTCTCCAAACCCATAATTCAAATGCATCTATCTTTCTTCTTTCACTTTTTCTCAGGGTCCAACTGTGGTGCTGTATGGATGTGAATCCATACAGCACCACAGGAAATACCATTGCTTTCACGATTCTGATTTTTGTTGGGAGGCTAATATCTTTATCTTTAAAGATCTTGCTTAAATTTGTCAATTGCTTTTTTTCCGAGTAATAATCTTCTTCTAACTTCTTCGGTACAATAACTATCTTTATCAATTCGGAATCCTAGTAACAAAATTGTTAACTGCTTCCATTTTCTCCCCATCTACTTCAAAATCATTAAGTTCACATGTTGCCATAACTTTTGTCTTTTTGAGGTTAAGTTTATGACCATATTTAGCACTTTCTTATTTAACGTTCATAATAAGTTACTTCAAATCTTCTTTGCATTCTGCTAGCAAGGTGGTATCATCTGCATACCTCAAATTATTAATATTTTTTCCACCAATTTTAATTCCAACTGAAGACTCCTCCAAGCCTACCTTTCTTAAAATGTATTCGCTGTACAAGTTAAACAGGTATGGAGATAAAATACATCCTTGTCGCACCACTTTACCTATTGTGAAATACCCAGTTTCTCGAAGATCTGTTCATAATAAAGATTCCTCAGAAGGATAATGAAATGCTCTCGGACTCCCATTGTTCTTAACACCTTCCACAGTTTCACATGATCTACAGAGTCAAAAGCCTTGCTATAGTCAATGACACAAAGGTAGACATTCTTGTGATATTTCTGTGTTCTTTCTATTATCCGTCTCACATTGGCAATTTGATCACTTGTTCCTCTGCCTTTTCTAAATCCTGCCTGTTCATCTGGCATTTCTCTTTTTATGAATGGTCCCAGTCTTTTCTGAATGATCTTAAGTAATGATCTTAAGTCTTGCATGAAAAGATCTGAATGATATTTTCATGCAAGACTTTACTTGCGTGAAAAATCAATGCTATAGTTCTGTAATTTTCGCACTCGCTTTCATCGCCTTTCTTCAATAAAGGTATATAAACCGATTTTTATTTTTTTCATTCTCTAGGCCATGTGCTTGTGATCCAAATTTGCTGACATAGAGCTGTTTTTCTTCTCCCAAGGCTTTGAGCAGCTCAATGGGTATTCCATCTCCTCTTGGTGCTTTCTTACTTGATAGCTGTTGCAGTGCTCCCCCTCACTTCACTCTCCACTGGTGCTGGTATAATCCTGCTGTTCAAATTTCTCAGCAATTTTGGAGTCCTTTCCGTAAAGGTCTTCTGTATACTCTTTCCATCTTTCTTTGATGTCTGCCGCTTCTGTAAGATATCTCTTTGTGTTTACTTTTCAATATTGTCACTTTGGCAGTAAACCTTCCTGTTAGTTCTCTGATCTTTTTGAAAAGATCTCTTGTTTTTCCTTTCTGGTTTTGGTCTTCGATTTGTTGGCATTCCTGGTTAAACTATTTTTCCTTGTCTCTTCTTGGCTTGTCGTTGAAACTCTGCATTCAAATACCGTACTTCACGCAAATTTCCTGTGGTCTTCATTTTCCTCCTTTCCTGAACAGTTTTGATGGCATCTTCTGACAGCCACTTGGAATTCTTCTTCGTACAAACTGTTCGGATATTCTTCTTTGCTTCTGTTTTAATTATATCTTTAATCTCTTCACATACTTCATCTGGTTCTCTTTCACACAAATTGAGTGTGCTGAATCTGTTCTGTATGCCAATAATGTATTCAGCTGGTATGTTTCCAAGATCATATCTGATAGACATTTGTGATGTTTTCAGTTTTCATAGTTTTACGTGTATCGTAGCCACTAATAACTCATGGTCTGTTCTACAGTCTGCATCTGGAAAAGATCTTGACATACTGAATTGCATTGCTCCATCTTCTTTTTCCAATTATATAGTCAATTTTATTTATGTGTTGATCATCAGGTGATACCCACGTGTACAATCTCCGTTTGTGCTGTTTAAATCAGCACAAACGAAGAATTCTCTGCACAAAACTCAACTAGCTTCTTCCCTGAAGTGTTTCGAATACCTAAACCAAAACGACCTGTTATTCCTTGTTCCTCAGTCTCTCCCACTTTTGCATTCCAATCTCCAATAAGTAGCCATAAATCTCGCTTTGGTGCTGCATCTATCACTTCTTGTAACTTGCCATAAAATTATTCAATATCTCCTACTGATGCCCCTGTAGTAGGTGCATAAACCTGAATGATGGTCATATTCATTGGCTGTCCACTCACTCTGAGAGAAATGATTCTGTCACTCACTGGATTATAACCCAATACATACCTATCCATCTTTTTCCTGAGTAAGAAAGATACTCAAAATTTTCGACTTGTCTCATGTCTTGAGTAATACACCACATTGTCCCCTGACTGAAAATGGTCCATTCCTGTCCATCTAAGTTCATTTATTCCCAATATATCCAGCTTCATGCGGTACATTTCCATCTTTATTATTTCCAGCTTACCTTGGTTCATACTTCTAACATTCCAAGTTCCAATCCTGTGGTTTTTTGTGAAACAGGGAGCCTCCCTTTTTCAACCAGCAACGTCCGTGACCAAGCTTCCTTCCCGGTTTGACCTGGACACATCATAGAACAATGCTATCATCATAAATTTTAAAAGTTTAAATTTTATAATGATAGAATTGTTCTGTTTTTTAAGGATAGCTAAACAAGCAGTTGACGGCTCGTTGGCGCCTTGACGGCTCCTCTCGAGATTAACTAGATTTACTTGCCAGAAATAGACTCGAACAATACATTAATGCCCCCAGGAGAAAATTCAATGCTGGCAGACCGTGCCTAGATCATGTATTCGGGAGAAATTTAAGTGAAAACAAAATCCAAGCAGCACTTCTACGCCAATCTCTTGCGGATCACTTCCCAATCGGTATTATAGTACATTTGGAAGTACAGTACAGAGATAGTACAACCGAAAACATCCCCTAAACAACAATTGACTACAGATTATTGAAACATAAATTGAGCACTGTCTCTTGGGAAGAAATAACGACGGAAACAAATATTGATACCTTGTACCATACATTTATTGCCATATTAAACAGTAAAATGCAAGACTCAACCAAAATTAAAATAATAGTCAAATGAAAGAAACAAAACCCTGGATTATTACACAGAAAATCATACAATATATACAAATTAGAGAGAAAGTGTTTAAAATACACCCGCACAATCAATATTATGAAAACAGCTGAAAATATCAACTTATATTTACAACATAATAATATATTTAGTTTCAAGTACTGCAGAAATCTAATATACTATACATTAAATGAAAGTAAAAATGAATACTACACAAACGAATTCCTAAAATACTAAGTTAACTCCAAAAAACAATGGAAGTTTGTGAATAAAATAATCGGCAACAATATAGGCAAACAAGCCCTTCCCACACTTAAAGATATAAATAAAACTTCAGAACATGGAGACATAGGATTAGCTAAAGAATTCAATAATCACTTTGCCACAGTTAGTGAAAGCATTCTGAAAATGCAAACCCACCCATCTGAATTGCACTGCAGAGGGAATTAATAACTCCATATATCTTTTACCCACTTGTAAAAACGAAATCAAAAGTATTATAACTAGCCTAAAAACAACCAGAACTTCAGGATACGATGGTATTAGCCCTAACATTGTGAGATAATACGAAATATGCATTATATAACCCCTAATCTACATTTTTAACTTATGACTTATGACAGGCACGTTTCCATCGGATTTTATGAAGTAATTGTACCGATTTACAAAAAAGGGAAACAAAAATAACTTGAAAAATTACAGACCGATCTCCGTTCTACCCCCGCCTTATCGAAAGTATTAGAGAAATTCATAACAATTAGACTCGTGAGATTTTTAGATTAAATGTAAATGCTATTTTAGCACAGAACATGCTTTGCAGAACTTAATAAACACATTTTATACCTCCCTAGATAAACATAAACTAACATTAGCACATTTGCAGTAATTTTAGATACACACTAAGCTTTTGTCACTGTATTACATGACATTTTAATGAACTGGTTATGAACCCTAAACTGGTTCAAAAACTACTTAACTGCTTAAACACAAATTGTAAAAATAAACAATATCTATAGCAGTTCCAAGGAGGTAGACTATAGTGTACACAAGGATCTCTTATTTAGTATTTATATGAATTGCCTCTGCAATCTTAAACTAAACAGTAAAATAACTTTTGCAGATGACACCGTCTTTATTTTCGACACTGACACGCCAAACGAATGCAAATCATAGTGAATGCTGATCTTTTAACAGTAACAAATTCGATCCAGTCAAATAAATTCAGTCTGAATGTCTCAAAAACTAAATACGGAATTTTAACTTGCGAAATACAACAAAGTAAAATGTACTTTACTGCACAATTATTTTTGCATGATTCGAATTGCAATACAAATTGAAATTACGACTGTGCGGAAATATAAAACGTCAATGTGATAACTTACTGAGTATTGATATTTGATAGTAATTTAAGTTGAAAACCACGCATTACCGATATCATAAATAAAGAAAGGATTATATTAAACAGACTTTACTACCTAAATAGATTCTTTAATTTAAATATGGAAAAATATTACGTTCTGCATAGAACAAAGTAAACTATAATATAGTATTTTAAGTTGGGGAAGAATCTATCGTACTACGCTGAAACCTGTATTTGCGACTCAGAATAAAGTAATTCAAATCTTAACTAGAAACAAATATAAGGATACTGCAATGTTTAGTAAATACACCATACTAAACATAATACCGCTTAGATATTTATACACTTATAGGCTATATATAAAACATAGTAACGAATACATAAATATCAAACAAGATGCTTTCCTTAGCATACATAAGGGCCTAAAATATATAGTTACTAAAGCATATAAAGAAGCAACCAGTGGCGGAGGGTGAAAAGTTTAAGTGAGGGTGCTGCAACAAGAAAAAATAATTATTTTTTTCCCAATCAGTACTAATTTGTTAATAAGTAAATGTACATGTTACAAAAATTGCTTTATTAAAAATATTGCATCCTCACTACGAACACACACCAATGATAAACGTTACGTACACAGAAATAAAGCGCACAAACATACAATATATCTGTAGCGACACTGCTCAACGAGCAGTGTCGAATTCGACATTACATTCCGAGACTGTGTTAGATCACAGTGCATTTGTGTTGTGTAACGATAATTGAGAAAATATAACTCTTTTCATATTTTGAACAATGACACTCGTCATAATTCAGCTTTGTATTTATAATAAATAAATAATTATATGTTATTTTAACAGAATAAAATAAGATTTACCGAAAATATTTTACCCTCACCACAAACACACCAAAAATAAAAGTTTCGTATCTCACAGAAATAACGCGCGTAAGCATACAATTTATCTGTAGCGACACTGCCCAACGAGCAGTGTCAGATTAACTTGTTACGTGCAGTGAGAACTGCAAACGAATTTCGGCGAGTCTAGCCGGAACTGACCAAATGTGATAATTCCTACACTGCGTTAGATCGCAGTGCATTTGTTTCGTAATCTAAAGCGTTAATCGAACAATTCCAATTATTAACTATTATTCAATCAATGTCGAAACATAAGCTGTAACCTTTAACATGTATTGCATTTATATAACGTTGTAGGCATTGTTATTATTTATTAACAGAAACAAAATTTAATTTTTCGTTTTTTCTTTGGGAGTGCTGCAGTGCTTATCTACAAGCTGCCACTGAAAGCAACGCTTAAACAATATACTGATATAGCGCCAAAAATATTAAATATACTATCTTTCACAATAAGAAATGAAATTAACCCAAATAAATACAAATCCCTGATGAAAGAATATTTATTTTCCCACAGATATGAGGAAGCTCTGTTCAGTAAAACTGTATAAATGATTGGTGTTAGCATATCTGTACTCAAAGATTCAGTTTCATGATTAAAATATTAAATTTAGATGCTATTTTACACATGAATCTGGATCTTTGTTTTATTTTATTCCAAAACCTGATTAATGTTATGAAACCTTTCCTGTATTGCATGTCTCCTGTGATTTTACTATGTTATTATATTATAATAATATATAATATGTATATTATATAGATGTACATATGTGTATATAACGATGATACATTACATAACTTTTTGTAACTTTATGCATGTCGTAACTTGAACGAGCTGTTGCTCTAAGGTTACACAAATGATCATTGATATGTTTAATATGAAGTTTAGAATAAAGTTTTATAAATTATCAAAAACAGAAAGAAAGAAAGAAATTCCAGCAATACGCAACAGTTTAACATAACTTGTTTGATGTTTAATCCAGTTAAGTATTGTCAATTATCTCGTAAACGTTTTACAAAGAATGTAAAAAATCACTTTTCAAAATTGGGAACTCTTTGTGTTGTTACTACCATTACGGATAAAGAGACCTTGCAATCTTAATAAGTAAATCTTCAAAAGACGTCGTTATTCTCAGATATTGAGTGGTCTTCCAACAATACTCATATACCACAGCAATTACCTTACTAATCCAGAAACATAAAATGTGAATATTTGTGAATATTTACTGTTTCGCATATATTGTGAATAATAAATTATGAATATTTACTGTTTCGCATATTATTTTCTTGTTAATGTTTGGAGATTTCTGATGCGTGTTTTTACTACACTGGTAAATGTAATTTTATCAAAAAAAGACTACACTGACGAGATAGTTTCGCTAATGAAATTACTGATCGTTTCCTTCATGTCTCTATAATTAGATACACACTTCAAACAAGAAAGCATGAACTATATATACGGTAGTTTGATACTAAACCGTTAACGTTCAACACACAACAAGGACATACTTTGATGACTAACTGTGGTTCATTCATCATCGCTTAGAGTTATAAAATGATTGTTGGAAAAAATTGATGTCTGTGGTGTTTAGAAAATATATTAGCGACTTTCAAAAATTATTCGAAAATTATTATGCCAGGAATTTTGCATGGCACATGGCACCGCTCTGTGGTTCGACATACGGACACCAGTCATGAGGCACGATAATGATACACCTGCAAATGACTCGATAACATAGCAGAAATGATCTGCAGTTTAATTAATTTGTGCTTCAATTATATCTAGAATATAATTTTGAAATTTGTTTGTCACATTTATGATGAAGACATATTCATTATTTCCTGTGAAAGTGCCTGCAAGCAAATTGAAGACCGACGATTATGCACTGGCTGATCATCGAGATTTATTTGAAAATAGTAAACGTTTTTTGTCTGTGTGTCTGTGATAAAGTAAATATACTGTTTAAGTTTCCCATTAGAGAACAGGGTTGTATTCAACATCAGAATTGCGACCGAATTTCGAGATCCTTTGTCGATGCATGGACGCTACCAGTGTTCGTCAGTTGTGCCTTTGTATGGAAGTGGAGAAAAATGGACCTGTTGCTGTAAATAACACCAAAAGTAAATTTAAAACAAGTGTACTGTACACATGCAGATAATAAAATGCGTTTTTACATTCTATTTTTTTAGCATCGGCAGTACTGTTCGACCACATATG
This sequence comes from Typopeltis vanoorti, assembly GCF_054136105.1. Lineage (NCBI taxonomy): Eukaryota > Metazoa > Arthropoda > Arachnida > Uropygi > Thelyphonidae > Typopeltis > Typopeltis vanoorti. The sequence goes on from NW_028328231.1 coordinate 37,546, forward strand.
AACGAACCCTCGACACTTCTGCTCATGGTAGAAGAAGATGAATCCATCCCAATAATAGGGCTTTATTGGAATGGATGAATTTGATTATTGCACGACGGAAAATTAGCATTTATGAGCATTATAGTTTTAAAGTCGTAACTATTTCACTTCTATGAGAATTGGAAAATTATTACAGCGACAGACAAGAGAGGACGTGACTTCGCGTGATGGTAACGAATTCGTACATCCCTTATTCATTTCTCTCCTTCAACATGAATTGACTCTTCCAGGTCTCTGCCAACTACGGCTCTCTCAACCATGGGCAGAGTACACCTGTGAAATTTGCGAGTAGAGTTTTGTTACATCCTGTATATTTTAATTATAAGTAAAAACTTAATTATATTTCAGTTTTAAGCATAATGTATTCATTAATTTTTCCTTAAATTTCAGTAGGCATATTGTAATCTCATACACTACACGTTGTTCAAAACTGTACTACATTGGTACCGTGGATGTGCAAAAACTAAAAAGAGAAAAAAGAAACCAACTTGTTTATGAACTTGAAAACCAGTATATTATAGTTTACTAAATACAAAAGTTAAACTCTGTTAGAGATTGCATTAATAGAAATGAATGTAGGCAAAGAAAAAATTGCTCATGTGAGAGAGAGGAATTATTGCTGACAATTTTCATGGATATTGACTATGAAAATATTATAAAAATAAAAATAAGTAGAAATTGAATGTCGGTGTGAAAGAAAGTGAAGTGAATTTGTGAGAAATGGTATTAATGAATAATATATATTGCTTTCTCGTCTGTACTAAATGAAATATATTTATAGATTTGCAGATAACTCCGGAGGAAACCCAAACGTGATATTGGTATTCAATGATTTGAAGAGATTTTCGATTTATATATAATTCAAAATGGTCAGCGCTTTAAGCAAAGTTAGAGGTGTAAATAGAGAAGGAAAGAAAAAGGTGAGATCCAACTCGTATAAAATTTATATTTGGTTTAATTAATTTTTTCTTTAATATTGCTTAAAATGAACACGAAATTTTGTTGAGGTCGAAATAAGGAGAATAATTATGGATGCTTTGCCTTATTTAAGTAAATTGTAAATTTAAATAAACTATAAATATCGAGTCATAGTTGACAGTATCCATAATTAATTTACGTGTATTACAGGGTCATTAAATAGATAAGAAGTGTCTGTTTAGGTGAACATCCTCTTTAATTGATTCCTGGACTCTCTTTCTTAATCAATTTAAAATTGTTTACTCTGTAGTGTAAAAAAAGTTAAATAGGGATTTTTGCAAATTGGACACCAACTTTGCTTTACTTAATTATGGACTAACGAAACACACTTTCTTCTTTCAAACCATGTTTATTTCAGGTGGCGTAGTTATGATGAAACTCCTATTATAGGATCCTGACAACTCTAGGAGGTTAATAACGCTGACTGACTTTAAATCCGCCTTTGTTTGTGTGTGTGTGTGTGTGAGAGAGAGTTTGAGTGAGAGAGAGAGAGAAAGAGAGAGAGAGAGAGAGAGAGAGAGAGAGAGAGAGAGAGAGAGAGAGAGAGAGAGAGAGAGAGAGAGAGAGAGAACTTGAGCAGAGGCATAATTATAATCTGTGGCTTTTTGCAAGTTTCAAGTAAAATGTTATGGTTTTCTGTTATTAACCTTCTTATAACGACATACTAGAACAATGTGACAGATAACAGAAAGGTAACTACTACTACTCATGTAGAAAAGTATAGCAAAAAGAAGTTTTCATATTTAGATATTATTTACAATTTTGAAATACATGAGTGTGTTTTTAAGTTGAAAAAGTGCTCAAAGTGTCTGTCCGTATTAAAGGTTTAAGTGCTGGAAGGAAGTCATGTTAGAGGCTTAATAGGTTGCAAGAACACTAAGAAAGGATAAAAATACTGTTTAATTGTTAGAATATTTCATCTTGGTCACAGAGACATCTTCTGGAAATACAATACGAAACTTGTAGCATACACAAAGGAAAGACAAAAATTAAGTGAAATAATTAATTTTGTCTTTCCTTTGTGTATGAAAAGAAAAGGCAAAATTAAGTGAAATAACTGGACAAAAGACTAAAGTCCTAACTAAGACTAAAGTCCTAACTAGATAGAGCGCCCTCTGTGACTATTTATTGGTGGTCTAGGATGGAAAATGGACTCTGGAAGTATTAATGTTTCCCATATTTCGGGAAATTTTATGCAACCATATTTATCCAGGTCAGGCTGAATTTTGAGTGCAGCTGCAGATTCTAAAAACAGTCCTGTTCTAAATATATTACGATGGAACATGGTGATATTTTTTCAATTGATTGTATGAGCTATACATATATCCTAAGCATGGTCTGCAAGGGAGAATTGTCCATAGTCATTAGTGTAAATGTGTTTTCTACGTTCTTCTCAACTGGTGGTGACTGACCTCCCTGTCTGTTCACTTTAAGCAACAGCGAACTTTATATACTATGTCACGTGATTCACTCAGTTTGTGTTGCTTTTCTGTGTGTGCGTATTCCAAGTCTTTTATTTTACTTCCTGAAGATATCACTGTGAATGAGACGAAGCATTGCAAGAATTCACTCTTTAAAATATTATATAATAATATGTTTATATGAATACAAATTCACACACACACACACAATATATATATATAATCCTCATTTATATATTAATTTCATGCAGTTATACAATTATTAAATTCTGCACTTATGAAGACAGACACAATTTTGGATTAAATACCCAATGAATAGAATTAATTTTATTGCGTGCATTATTTTATTAATCATATTATCTTCTGACTAATTGCTAATTACTTAATTGCCAATTTTATCTGTACTTTCCGCACTTTCTTAAACAATGATATTTTCGTTGTCTTTCCGTTTATTCTATTCAAGTCTTATGATAATTGTGAATTAAATTCTGAAGTAAAGAGTAAACAATATTAAAAACTTACTTCGCACCATTGGGTTTAATTATAGTTAGAATTTTTATAACTATCTCAAGATAATTATTTTTTTATACTTTGTACGAGTGTGGAATTAGAAGTCAATTGTGGCGTACATGTTTGTAAATGCCTTTCGGGGATAGATAATTTCTATCAGGCGATAAGATAGGACCTCAACTCTGCTTATTTGAGGTTGTGAAGTGTCATGAAAAAGCTCCTCTTTTGGTATCTGGAGTGTGATCGTTTGATAATTTAACCCACAGTCTTCTTACTTTTAAATAGGACACAGGTTCTTGCTTGTGAGGAAGTTGACATAATGAAATGCATTTTTAAAAGTATTTATAGAAATCATTATTTTAGAATATGAAACTGAACGAATAGAAAAAAATGCATTGTTCTAGACTACGAACAGTTTTCATGATTCTGCAGTTATTTATATTTATAACTCAAATCTTACAAATGTTTGTATCAAACTAATAATCAATTAAATAGGTTTTGGTTAAGTTTATATATATATATGTATATATTTTTTTTTTGGTTAAGTTAGTTCAAATCCAAAACATTTATACAAACTTCGTATTGGTATGAAAATAAAAATCATAAGAAAGTCGAAGTTCAAAGAGAATAAAAAAATTCTCAAAATTTTAAGTGATACATCTTTTTAACTGTTTATTTATTTCTTTTTTTAATTATACAATTTTAAAATTTGTACTGTCTGTTCTTGTTTAGCACTGCCGTGCCAAAGCGAATAAAACTATTCGATTTGACACATCAGTCAAAACTCGTTTTGTGGATTTCGTATATTTTCCGGCTGGATAGTCTGTTTTCTCAAGAATACGATTACAAACATCCATGGCCATGGTGATATTTTAACCATCAGCCTGTTGGTTAGAGAGAAGTTTTACCAACTCGGCCAACCGTGCAGCTTACCATGTAGAGAAAAAGTTATATGCTCTTCTAAAACGTCTGCTATATAAGCTTTCTTTCTAAAGAGAGCGTTTATTTCTGGTGTAGTAGCATAGAGAGAGAGAGAGAGAGAGAGAGCTGCTACAAAAGAAAGACATACTTCTAAATATTCGAGCATTTTATCTACTTACTATTCATACTAACATATTTACATTTCAGTTAATATTAGTGGAGACAAAATTGTTTGCTGTTTAACCTCTCCGAAGTTACAGCATAAAAAGAATAAACTAAAATCGTTCTATACGGAAATCACAATTTGAAAATATAGCTCACAAGATAAAGATTAGGAAGAACTGCAAATAAAATCACCGTCAATTTATTTTTTTATTACCAATCTGTAGTTTATGAGTATTTTATAGCTGTTATTATAATATATACATACCTGAAATGGTAGTTATTTTAAACTTTTCCTCTGCCTCTGTAGATACTTTAAGAATTATCTGGAAAAATATAAATGGAAATATATTACTATTGGTAAAACTACAACTTTCCATCGCCTTGGTTTCGAAATTTTGAATATATGTATCTCAGTAAAGTAAATAAACAACGATATTTTTAGTTCCTATACCAACTTTTAACCAACAGTGGACTGGCTTGTAAAATCATATAAAGTCTGAACCTTTGCATTTCCTTTCCTTCAGTCTATGGGAGTTGCAGTCCACCGTGACGTAAGCGTATTAATTATCATATATAGTAAAGGGTATTGGTTCCATAGAGCCTCCACAAGTGCCTCCATAACGCACTCACAATATTTGACATTCGATTGTAAAAATCTATACTAGATCTTTAAAATCGATCTTTAAAAGTCACCTCCTAGTTGCTAAATGCCATCTTGGATCAAGAACCTCTATAAATGCTTTTCATCTGAAGGTGTGTTTGTCTGTCACCTCCAAGTCAACGCAAGTGCAAGTCCTGTTTTTGTTTTTTATCTAATAATAAAAACAGAGAGGCCGAAGAAGATGTGCAATTAGAAGATGTAATTACATTGGAATTCTAGTAATAATTGCTTCAGGCATTCCAATCAACACATTCCCATCATCAACAAGAGAAAGAATGTCGAACGTCAATCTTACTTTCGATGTTTTGTTGTTTCCAATTATTACAAGCGACTTCAAATATAAGGGAAGTTACCCTACACCATAACACTATTACCGCAACACAGAATAGATCGAACGAATCATCTAGCAAATAACATTTCCCTTACAACTTCTTTACTCCAATAACTTCTTCTGATTTGAGTTGTGAAATACATATCGTGATTCGTAACTCCATGTACGAATGAAGCCGAAGACTATAATTTTGTTGGGAAGATTTATGACTTGCATAGAAGCTTTACCATGGAAACCAGTGCTATAAAAGTAACATAATTTTCTTACAACCTTCCACAACCGTGAATACACTCAAATTCTAGTTGGTCGAACGCACCAATGCCTGACTGTGGAAATGCAAAACACTCTTCATCACTTTCCTCTCTCTCTCTCTCTCTGTGTATATATATATATATATATATATATATATATATATATATATATATATATATATATATATATATATATATATATATATATATATATATATATATATATATGCGTGAATATATAAACCAAAACACAACCAACTGCATGTTCCTGGTGTTTATAAAGTTATGTGCGACTGTGGTCGACCTTATTTTGGCCAGACAGATAAATCTATTTCACTACGTCTTGAGGAACATAAACGTGACATCTCCTACAGTAGAACACGAGCGAGCGCCCTTTCCAATCATGTTCTTTTCTCTGCCAACTCTAACCTCGAAGAACGTCAACACCAAGTCGATTGGCACCGCACAACCAATTTATATATATGCAAAGATGAATATGAAAGACGAATTATAGAATCCAAAGAAATAGTTCTGAACTGTTCACACATGAACTATAATCTCAGCTACAATTTGCCTGATTCCCATAGCGCAGTAATCCATTACTGGCGCTCTAAAATTAGCTGTCACACACATTCAACTCATGCTAACCTATTCAAATATCACTGTTACTATTCTTCTTCTTTTTATTAATCCGGAAAGTCCATGTTTTTCATCTTGTTAGTTTTATAACTTGTGTTATTTCTTACTCACCTGAAGAAGTCGGGACACCGATGAAACTAGTCTTGATTTATTAAAGTTTTTTGTTATACGTTCTCGGGTTCTAATCAGTTAAATATTAATTATATATATATATATCAACTATAGGCAACATATCAGCCAATCCAGGTGTCGTAGTGGTGTCATGCAACCAAGAAACGACCAGCAACTTCGAAGCTAGCATTAAGAAACAATCGGATGCTATCAATGCAAATGACATTTCGTGATCTGATATAAACGTGATCAACCAGAAATTCAGAGAACCCACAGGATTGATAGTGGATCCAAGCACAGTAGATTCTCCACCTAGATATGAAGCATAGAGAGCGTAGACTACCTAGCGTAAAATTGTGGGACGTGTCAGAGGGTTAGACGTCTGTTATACGAAATGACGAATAATATTTTGAGATTGCAGAGAATGCTTGCTTGGGAACACCTTTGCTAATCTGGTGACGAAAGGCTTTTTTATGTTACATGTTACCCAAATGTTTGCTGTATATTTGATGGCGGAAATGTAATGATGGGGGACCATTTGTAGTGCTTGACAAGATGAACGTCAACGGGAGCGGAACATTTCTCCATAATGTAACGTTTTCTCCATAGGGAGAGCTTCAAGAAACAGACACTGTCTCTTTCAACAACAATGCATCGAGCTATACTTTACTTTCCTTTGTGACATGCCTTGAAGAAAACCATGTTGGAATAATTGAACTGCAATGCACGTCATGTAGATCTCGACTCAAAATAATATTGTTGTCACAATTTAATGGGTTGTCTTTCGAACAAGTAAAATGTTTTCTACTTGTAACTTGAATGTTTTATAGTCTCTTAACCACCATATCCGCCGTGATGTATATATACGTTCATAATTAAATGGGCGCGAAACTTCCGTTGAAGTGAATATAACCTCTGGATATTATAGAAATAATATGAATTCGAAATGTATATTTTTGATATATTTGATCCAAGTGGCCGTTTGGGTGATTAACAGTGACTATTAAACACTCACATTACTGTTATTATTAATTTAAAAGTCCATTTTCTAAAAGATTTAAATATGACAGCAAATAGGGAGTAAGTAGCACGACGTACCTGAACATCCTCGTCAATAAAGGACAATTCATTTCCAATCAGGAATCCTTCAGGTTGAGAAGTGGTTTCAATTTCTGTTTCTTTAGTATTGTTATCTCGTCTATCGAAAACTTGTGCCAAAAGTGTTATAGCTGCGTTTTGTTTTTCTCCAGAAACAAAGAGCTAGAAGAAATTATGCTAAATTAGGCTAAGAAATTTAAAATTAAATGAGATTTAATTAAAGGATATTAATGTAAATACCTTTGTGAAATTTTTGAAGACAAAGATGGTAAAATACTTGTCAAAAGACTTGATGTGCCGAGATGGTTTGTAATTAAAAGCGGCGAGCACAATATACAAACAATTGAGAGAAGAAATATATTCAAATAAACGTAAAACGAAGAATAGAAAAGGAATAAAATCTGTTATATACACAATAAACTATCAACATGCATGAAGGGCGCTGGCCGTTTCTTTAAAACGTCATACGATGTGGATAGCCGAAAGCGAACTGTAAGCCAGCTTCATGATTATTTGTGGGAAACGTATTGTATTGGGAGAAGTTTGGTTTGTTCGAAGTGTACGGGAGTTAAGTTGGTTTGAGAGTATAGGGGGTAATTTATTTTGTTTAATTGCAACGAGAGGGTCAGCAAATAAGGTCTTTTTCTTTATGGCACACCAGGTGGTTTTTGTTGGTATTGATTCAGAACAACATAATTGGTATTCATTTTTTTGATAATATAACGGTGAACTTTTCGATTTCAGGGGTATTCTTAGATTGTTTTTCATGCAAGGATATCACTAGTGAGATTTTTATTGTTGCTGATATGTTTTGTTTATGTTTTCCTTCTAGTTGAAAGTAATTAGTCCAGTATTAGGAATAATATCATCTCGATAATACTTAACAGAACGAATGGTAGAACGAATATAACAAGTATTGAATGCTGATTGGAAATTAAACTCATAAACTACTTTATGAAATAGTAGAATATCGGGATTAGTTATTGTGGTTCTATGCTTTAGTAAATTTTGTCGTTTGTTGCTAGTGGAGAAGATAATTTTGTAATTTAGATATTAGAATTTCGTGTTATAATGTTTTAAAGGTTTTGGATAGAAGGGAATTTTAAAACTTATGCGGTTTGATATTTGGCTATGAGAAGAAGAGATGTAATTTAGGGCTGAGTGAATAGAGAAATCTAGAAGTTATTTGGGAAACTGTCCAGAGCTAAAGATTTTCTTCAGATAATAATTTCTTAGTTTAAAGTTGTGAGAGAAGATGAATAGTTGTAGTCCTTAATGAATTGTATTAATATGACAGATTTTTGGTAAGGCTGATAGGTGAGAAATGTAGCCATTTCAATTCTATGTATGCGGTATACTTTGGTACTCATCTGATGATCTAGTCCCGTTCAACAGTGAATTTCATTCAGGGGATAAACTTGTTGGAAGGACGAACTAACTGTTGTACGACATTCGTATTTCCAATGCACAGAACACCCGCTGTGCCATAAACACAAAAATATCCTCTTTACTATCCCCCTCATTTCAACTAAACAAAATGAATTACATTAATCCTTTCTAAATAAATTACATTAATATTCTCAAAGCACTCTTACTCTCAAACCAAAACTCTTCCTAATGCACAATTCACAGAAAAAAAAAAGAAAAGAAAAAAAAAAGTGGATAGCTCACTGTCCTTTTCGGCTATTCACATCTCATGCCTGACATTTTAACGAAACGGCCAGCACCCGTCATGTATGTTTCTGGATTATCGTGTATATAACAGGATTTTATTCGTTTCTTTTGTCCTCAGCTCCCTCAAATTCAAAATTTGCATAAATCATCTTGTGGGTGATTCCTTCGTTATTTATTTTTTGTCATTAGTTTTACGTTTTCGGTTTATCTGAATGTATTTATGCACTCTCTCTGTATCTCTTCGTCACCAGTTTTAATTGTATAATGTCTCTGCTTTGATCAGGTCTTTTGCAAAATGTTTTTAACTATGTTTACTTACAAAATTTTCACACAGATATGTAAATATGTAAATAATGTCCTTTAATTAAAACCTCATTTAAGTTTACCTTTTTTAATAATTTTCTAAAGGGGTATGCTCTTCTGTCAAAAATAGCTTAGTGTTTTCTTTACAACTTAAAATAATTTTAGGAGCATCATGGCTTTTCAGAAATTTTCAGTTCTGGTTCTGTTTTAATAAATATTTAATATTAAATGAAGACTTTATAGTTATTTCTGTAAAATAAATTTCAATAAAACTAATGTTGCTAAATTTTTATGACAGTCTCCCAAATTTAAAATCTATCGAATATTACGGCGCTAATATAGAAACTAAGAATGAGAGAACTGCTTCAAATTAGCTTTCCAGTACGTAATGTGTGGTCACATAATGAGGAGTTAAATTCACCCACCGTCTAAAGACATTCAGAAATATCTATGGCAACAGTTCGAATCAAGCCCACGACTTGATTGGAAGCTCTGTCCACTCGGACTAGGAGAGCAGAATTAATGTTTATATTTGCTATCGAAAGGGATCTGTTAAATTAATTTTGTATTTTATCCCGTGCTTCTGAGTTTTCTATTTTTAATTTTGTAATTTTACTAGCTTATCTGGTATTCCAAACTGTATCATAATTTCATATAATTTTTGTTTATTAAATCTCTCCTATGCTTGTTGGAAATCAGAAAATATCATAAGAATATTTCTATCAATTTTCAAACATTCTCAAATAATTATTTAATTACATGTATCTGCTCAGTTGCAGATTTTTCTTTAATAAAATCTCTTGGTAGACATCAGTTGTCATCCCCATGAACGAGTTTAATCTATTCTCCAAAATAGAGGTAACTGTTTTCTTGTATTGTACATGACAGAGAAATACCGCTATAATTTTTGCTACCTGTTTTTTTCATTCCTTTTATATAAGTATCAGATCAAACGCGTCCATTCTTTTTTCATTTTCTCTGTCACCCATGCAGTTAAATAAATTCATATAGTTTGTCTTCTGGTTTCTTTCATCCTGCTTTCAGCAACTGTGCAGGTATTTTACACTGGTGTCCAAAAGCTAAGGAGGAACTATATTTTTATTCGTATATGAAAAACGTTTTCATGATTACAGCGAAATATGGATATAAATTTATTGCCAGCACTAATAATATATATTACACAAAAATGCGTTACTGTTATAAATTTCGTACAAATTACATTTCATAACATTTTTTGGCAGTAAAGAACAGAGCCGACTGAAAACTATGTGGAGAGACATTTCAGAATGGAATATGTACAAATAACTGCAATGCAGCCTCTCACAACTTCGTACCATACTCAGTACCAAGTGGTTCAGGAATTTGTTTTCCAGATAGGAATTTCGAGCAGCAATGGGTCTCTCTGTTGCGTACTAAACGCCTTCTATGGGATGGAGATCTGGGGAGCATGCTGTACACTCGATTCGATTAATATCCCAATCTCCAGAAATATCTGCACTGCACATGTACGATGCGGTGTGGCACTGTTATCCATAAAAATGAATTTTTCGCCTACAGTACCAAGGAACAATCGAACATGACGTTGAAGAACTACGTTGCAATATCGTTTACCTGTCATAGTTCATATTTACAGCACTTGTAGCTCGGCGCGTCCATTAAGCATAGTGCCACCTCACACCATCACCCCAGCTAACCGCCGTATCTATCGCTTTCATAATAATTCTCACGATGGTAAGAAGTACCACTTTCACACCAGATCAATGCTACTGAAAACGTGCTTTACGATGAGCTGTAGATAAAGGGATCCAGACGACAGACCTTCTGGCGAAACTGTGCTTGAATGGAGCCGACGTGTAAGCAAGCTGACCTGCAGTGGTGTTTTGCTGTTATAACGAAAGCTAAAGTCTGGAACACATTCCATTGGTTTGAAACGCTGTCCAGATTCTGGATACTATGCTATGTGAGACGCCAAGCTCTCTGGGAATATCAGTAATTCTCCGACCTCTTTTAAGCTCTCTAATAATTGTTCCCAGCGTGAAATCATCTATATGATGTCTTCTCGATATTACAAGACATCACATTCTGCAACTTTATTCCTTCAGGAAAAGAGCTTCCTTCACACACAATTATTCGCTTTTTCCTTTTATTCTGTTGGATGCTACCACTTGACCCATTTGAGCGCGATTCAAAAATTTGAATGTGTATCCACTTTCTATTCATAATCATCAGTTCTACACATTACCACAAGCTGATTCGTCTGAATATGTTGTTGTTTGTTGTAATCTCCAGATATAGCGTTGGACCTTAGATTTTGGTCATCCTGGGGATTTATTGTTCGTGAATGAAGGAATGACTGTACTAAACAGCTAAGCTTTTGATTTGCTTATTAGCTTTACAGAATCATCTTCTACAGTAACAGTTGGTATAGAATTTTGAGTTGGAGAAGTAATGTTCAGTAATACATAAAAATATTCTCTCCATCTGTTTTTTTATTATTATTTTTATTTTATTCGTACCTTGTCTATCGCTGCATATATCTAGCGCAGAATATAATATACCATCTTTTAATTTCCTTAATTATGTTATATGCTTGTCTAAGATCCCTCTTGTTCCACTCTGCGCATTACCCCATTAAGGGCTAGTCTTTTCTATCATCTCACGTTTATTATTATTTAGTTATTTATTATTTCGTGACAACTACAAACAGTTCAAAGCCTCTCAGTTTTATTTGTCTTTCGTCTCAGCTCTTTATATTTTCATTCTTTAATCCTAGTTGCTCTTGCAGTAAATTTCGTGCAGGCTTTCTTTCTTTTTTTATTGCTTCAGTACATTCTTCATCAAACCAATCTCTCTTTTTTCTGGTTTTCGTATCCCAGAGTTTCCTTTTTTTTATAGTTTTCAGAAGCCATTATAATGTATATTCAGCTTCTTTCTATGTCGTTTTCAATATCTGAATTCTCAGGGTCCAATTTTTCTTTAAGTTTGTGATGGAAATAAGTTTAATCTTTATCACCATGTGAGGAAACATCATGCCGTGTGAATGGAAGACTGAAATGTGTACTGTGTTAGGTTTCCACTTTCTGTCACGCTCCATCTTCCTGACATGCAGTGCAGTGACACCCTTCAATGACATGCCATATATATACTATAGGGAGCCAAATCAGTGAAAGGTTCCATGGTTCGGCAGATAGATTGTACATGAAACCAAACCTGATAGTTACGAATCGGGAGGCTTCCCTACAAGTTAGCAAGAAATATTATTGTCACTTTCTCTGCCGAATCTTTTGAAGAGTGAGCCCGAGAAATAGCGGTCTGCAAGGTCAGTACTACTTATGGGGAAGAGAGTGAGTTCTATCTGTGTTGGCGTAATGGTTGCGAATGCGAAACTTTCATCTCCTAGAGTATGTCCATACTCTTTTTTATACTCTTCTTTTCTTCGCACCAATAATAAAGCATGGCTTAACGGAATACAGTATTTTGCGAATGACAAAAAATTTCCGAAAAAAACGATCCCAGCAAAGAATAAAGAAACGATAAACATTTAATCACACACACACACACACACACACACACACACACACACACACACACACACACACACACACACACACACACACACACACACACACACACACACACACACACACACACACACACACACACACACACACACACACACACACACACACACACACACACACACACACACACACACACACACACACATAATAATAATAATAATCCAGTAAAGTATTTCCACATCTACACTCATCAGGTTTCATGGCCCAAAGCATTTTCTCATGATTACACTCTTCTAGCCTCTAATGAAATGCATATATGAGTTGAAAAAGCTTCTTTTCGTTCAAGACTGACTCTAGCATTACTTAATTTTCTTAATTACATTAAAATCTCATTCATTATGCGTAAAAGTTTTATTTTCACGATTACTTATATCCAAACTGTACTAGAGTAATTAATATTCTAGAACTATTCTATTACCAACATATTAATACATTATTCTCAATAGTAATCCGAGTTAGAACATGAGCAAAATTTCCTGCTAATAAAATAATATAATACTCTTAAAATACTTCAACTCTTTTAATTAAACAGTAGAATAAATATTTGGAGAAGTTATATTTACTTTCATGTTTTTGGTAAATTGAAACCATGGACTTCTGATGACAACGTCTGACTTTCCATTTAGTATAAGGTGTTTTCCATCAGCTAAAATAGACAAAAAGAAAATATCAGATAAAAATATTATAAGAAAACGATTAAAGTTTTTTAAGCCATCCTTATATGATTAGAGTCATCAAGATTTCAAAATAAACTATTATGGATGTTCCTTGGCTTTAAACGCTCAACTTAGTGTATATGATAATGAATGAAAAGGAACAATCAGAATAAGTATTTAAGTAAACGGGGAAATGATTTATTGCAAAGTTGATGCGATTCTCCTTTTCAATCTACAAGCATTTCGATGTAAGTCTGCCGAAATATGCTACAAATGTATTCAGAACAAATCATGATAAATATATTGAGTGAAGTTCAACTTGGCACCGAATTTATATACGAATGAGCAATAGAATATATATATATATATATGCAGGGTGTTCGGGATAAATTTGACAGTTTCGTAAGGAAAAAGAAAATCTTCTTTGTATCTATTAAATTTAATGAATTGACAAAAAAAACATTACAGGCAGAGTTAATTACAATACTATCAACAAGATTTACTCAAAATAACCACCACTAGCATCGATCACAGCTTCAATTCTGCTTCGGAACCTCGAACAAGCTGATGCTACAGTCTCCCTGGGAAGGGCCGCAAAAACTGTTTTAATTTTATCCATTAACTGGGCTTTTGTATTACTAGAAGTGCGATTGGAGTCTTTTTCAACTGCGCCCCATACAAAATAATCCATGGGGTTAAGGTCTGGGGAGTTTGGAGGCCAAACATTTGGACTGGTGAAGTCGTAGAAAATTTCAGACAACCATTTTTGACTTTTCCCAGAGGTGTGGCAAGGGGCCGAATCCTGCTGCCATACATACGGCCTACCATTGGCTACCCTTGTTATCCAGGGCTTGACTACAGTTAGCAACTCCACGAATAAAGCCCGAATTCTAATGCCAGGGTTCTTCAACACCTGTTCCTGCAGATTTGCGAGGAATTCTGCTGTACGAACGCAATCAGATCGTATGCTAGGGATCTTTCTTCTTGCTACATCCTCGTAGTCACCATTGCAAGTCTCTAGTTCATGCCTGATTGTTTTTACTGTATTCAGGGAGCATTGGGCAGCAGTCGTAATATCCTTATTTTGATGGCGGGCACGAATCATCATGATACAAGTTATTCTCTTCCATGATTCAGGTGGGTTCCAGCTATCCATCCTTTCTGACATCTTGTATATGAATGAAGAAGGGTCCAAACTTTTAAATGAAGAGAAGTGTGTGTTAATACATGTAACTTACGGAAAAATATAATTAATTATAAATATGTCAAATTTATCCCGAACACCCTGTATATATATATATATATATAGATAGATAGATAGATAGATAGATATGTTTTACTGTTTTAAAGGAACTGAAACTTGTATTCTATCATATTAACTTATGTATTTTCAATTTTCATGAACACTTTGGAATGTATTATCTTAATATAAATTTATTATTACCGATCACTTTTTATTTTTTTTATTTTACTTTAATACTAGAAAAATATTCTGTTAGGAGAATTGTTACTTACTTGTCCCGCTTCCTGCCTTGATGTAATAGCTCCATCCCTTGTCTAAACAATCTTTAAATTCACATTTCGGTTCTTCAAGGAAAAGAAAGAACATTACTAGTTGCGAAAGAAGCTAAGATATTAAAGAATGATTGTTACATTAACAATCGAGTATTGATTAAAATAAATATCGAAACGATTTATATATTTCAATAAATCTAGAATGTGATGTGCTGCTTTCTATTTTTAATGTTTTATCTTCCTAAAGCAATGGGGAAAGTTGAACATATAACTCTTATTTATTCGTATAGTTCATTAAATCATTTTTCTTGACTTTTTTATTATTATTATTTCATTATTATCTAACACCACCAAGGAGTTCGAAGACTCATCGAGGGAGGGTGCCTACAACTACTCTGCAACTCTCTGTCTCCACTACTTACAATCCACCAACTACAATGAACCGCATCTTCTACACCAACGCCATCCACCACCACTGGTATTTTCACAGACAACTACAAACATCCAAGTACACGGCATGATTCGAACCCGCAGCCTTTTGGCTGGAGAGCGGATACGCTAACCACTCGGTCAAACAGGCCGGCTAACTATGGAAACACGTATAAAAAATTCTCATGCATTTTTGTAAAGTTAGAAGTGCAAAGTGTTAATAATTATGAGCAATGATACTTAATTATCAACAGTTAAATCTCTTGCATTCTTTAGCTCTTGTTTATTATGAATCTGAATTTAGTATAGTCATGGGAGTGTTTCTCGCAATTTTCTTGCGCCGCCTGATTTGATTAAGGATATACCTCAGCAGCCCACTAGTACCCTTCCCTCCGATGGACATATTTTATCACGAGATGTAAGCTTCATAAGCCACCCTAAGTGCAAATATGTGAATAATCGGTATAACATAACCTTAATATTTTTCAGTGGAAAATTAGGAAAGGAATGGGATATATTGCGATTTATACTAAAAAGTGAGAAAATTTTAAATTATTTTGTTTTTTATTTTTTCAAGCATTTAAATCAACAAAGAATGAAGTTTGTATTAAAAAATGGCGGTGTTTAAATTTTTCCTGGGCTTTATAATGTCATATTGCTGGTGTCCTTGAAGCATTAAAACGCACTTTCTCACGTTCATTTTATGTTCAATGAGATAAAAATGAACGTGCGAAACGTTCATTTTTATCTCATTCTTGTGTCATATAAATATCCATTTGCTAAGTGAAATGCTCATTACGATATAGTTCGGATTAAAAGTTTTTTCTTTGTGTAATTAAATGATATTTTATTACATTAATCCTTTATAAATACGTCGGTATTAGTAATCACAACTATTTTTCAGACTAATTGTCCTCTGTTTATCATAATTACAATATTTTGCGAAGATTAAATTGGTGATATGATAATTTAGTTTTATTTTTAATTTTAATGTAATTCATGACCAAAATTACTTCTTTATCTAAATTAGGAGAATAAATATTATTTACCTTTTTATAAAATATCTTTAAAATAGAAATCAGTTTTAATATTAGAGTAGATTGGCATATAAATGATACAATGTTTTAGTGTCTTCTACATGGAATTCTTTAACAGAATACTTGAATTGGCACTGAGTTCATATTTGTAAACATTTCATATCTTACTTCCTTTCAGATTTATTAAAATATATCATCTGGACTTTTATTCAACTAATTTCTGATTTTGCAAGTTTGTATTTTCTAGAATATCTTATACTAATAATTAAATGAAAAGTTTATAATTATGTATATTACTACACAGCTGCTCAAGCAAATAATTTGCTTCTTTAAACATTCAAAAGTGATCTGCACTTAAAAATAAAAAACGCGACATTCTGCAGAAACCATCTTGTTATCGCATCACTTAAAAATAGGCATGACTTGAATGCAGCTTCCGTACATTTTGAACCGGTGGTTCTCGTCAAGACGACTGTCTGTTCAAGAGGTCTGTGTAGCCAAATGGAAACAGCTACAAGGCCTTTTGATTCCATTCTCTTCCCCAGCTGAAGAAAAATTCTTAGTTTGTTTCTATTTGCAAACTACAGGAATCATTCAAGTAATTTCTTTGACCAGCTCTAGACTTCTTTCACCGCAAGATGTTTGAGGGGTTTCTTTTCTCCTGGGAACTCAGGTTTTTCAACTAGTAAACTCAGAAAATCGACCGTAGGTCTCGCACTATTCCAGAAAATAATTTATATAGAGTTATGATAAAAGCGATAGCGGGCGGCATTGTCTACAATCTCTCCGGATGCCACTTAATATCAGTGACAGTAGCAGGCAGGCTATTCTGTGATGTGCGAAGTGTGGAGACTATCTACCTGTTATTGCCAAAAAGATAGTTAAGGTTAAAGGACTTTGCCCTTTGGAAAATAAAAGCATTAGAAGCTATTTTATTTCTCGCCAAAGATCGCCAGTCAGGAACTCAACACTACTGTAGTTCATGTTTGAAAGCTCGGTATTATTCTTTCGTTTAACGGTTTTTGATACAAAGATTAAGGCTTTAGTTAGATAGGGCTAAAACGGCCTCGTCTACTCCCTAGACAGGAATAAAAGGCTTTAGCTGATTTTTTTTTCTGATTTGTTCATGAATAATAATTATTTATGTCATGAAGAGGAACACTTCCTTCAGCACATCATGTTTGGAAATTTTATGTTTTTAGTTATTTGATAAATAATTATTATTGATGAAAGAAACTAAAGATATAGAATTTCCAAAGATGATGTGCTGAAGGGAAGTATTCACTTCGTTTGTATGATGTGTTTTATGAGAACCAACATGAAAGAGTTTGCAGTCCAATGCAACCCTAAATAAACGTAAATTATTTAAGGTCAAATGTGTATCGTGAGCAGAATATTCTGTTAAATGTCATGGTAGTTCTTACTCAAAGTTTATATTTAAGTAAGCTTCTGAAATTGCAAAAAGTTGAAGTTTACTTTTGTTACTTTTTTTACTTACTTTTGTTTAAGTTTATTCTTAGTTGACTCCTTAATAATACTGCAAACAACATTTTGTAACTGGGATCAAAACAATTGCATTTTATGTATTTCAGTGGATACAATTCAATACTTGAACTTGTTTTTCTTCCAGTGTGCAAGACGTGTACACTAAAACAGGCTTCGCTGAGTATTGTTCAATGATTGAAACAAGTCACTAAGAAGAACTGTATTTTACGTACAAAATGAGTGGAAAGAGGCAATATTCAAACACATGCATTATGTGTGCATATTCTACTGCATATACGATAAAAAAACAAAACATCATAGTGATTCTTTTATTCCAATAGGTAAGAAAATAAAGGCAATGTTAAAAAGAAACAAAATGTTGTTTTTTAAAAAAATCTTATAGGTCTATGTTTCTTCTTGAAGGCCTTTTCCTCTATCTCTCTTTGAGGTTATCTACAGCAGTTTCCCAATTACAGCTGACGTTCCATTTTTTTTAGTATAGTTCATTTAACCTAATTATTGAACACTTCATCTCGCAAAGTTTTAAGGAAAGACGTTAGTAAGGATGAAGGAATGTTTAATAATATTTCTATTTTAACATATTTTATTAAAGTTGCCTAACTAGTTCTGCATATCTTTCCGTTTTACCATTGCTGAAAACCATTCACTAATATCTTTATGAGCGATTTTCAGGATTCTAGTTATATTTTACTAACATTTCTAACCTTCATCTTTTAATAATTTACTGATTTGAAATAAAAAAACATTTCTACCTCACATTTGGCTTTTGGAATTTTTGGAAATAGCACATTTCGGTACGTAAATGTAGATGGCAACACTTTAGCAAACTTTGTTGTGAAATTTATTTTAATATAATACGGTGGTAGGAATATTTTCTTAGGTTTTTCTATGCTACTATTTTATGCTCTCCATTTTCTCTCTGTTTTGGCCTTGCATACTTAAAAATAATGCAGCTTTTATAATATTACGACTATTCCAGCCTTTGTACTTTATTACGTTCATTTATATGGACATGTTTCATAATTCTCCTTCATACTCACTGCAAGTGTGAGAGGCATGGAGTGATTCTCATTAATATTAAGAAAGAAAACCGCTTTTATGCTTGTTTGAAGACACCACAAACAAGCCCTAGTCTTTCCTTCCTCTTTGATATAAAAGTAACAAATTCCAAGAGTATGAAACTATGATTTCGTTTCTATTTCTAAAATTAGAATTTTTATTTCCTTAATAATATGTTTAGATTACTTTAGATTTTATCAGATAATTTCATAGCGTTAACTAGTTCGCTTAATTCTTTCTATTTCAAGAAATCATATGTGATTATAACCTCTTATCCATATCCATAAAAAGTAGAGGGATCATTACTGCAGTACCTTGTGGTAACAGCAAATGAGGTTCTCAAAGATTTACATAGCGATGAACTGTTCGTTTGGCATATTCTTGGTTTCGGAATGACATCCATTATTTCATATTCGTAGAAAATCAATGTACAATATTTGTACTAACAATCTATCATCATCAGTTCCTTCTCCAAACCATTGCAGTCCGAAAAGTTGAAGCGACCTTTATCTTGAATCCTTTAAGTCAATTAACTTGAGAAGAATTGAACCAATAATGATGAGTGCAGATTAGGTTTTTATTTGTCCCATTTTCCGCACCCAAACTGATGTATGCATTCAGCCCTTAGCACACGGTTGATCTATGATTGCATATCATCTGAAACTTTCACGAAAATCAAACATTTCAAATAGATATTTAGCCTCAGACGATGACCAAATTTTACTATTAAATACTGTTTTATAGTTCAAAGCGCAAACTCTTGTTATGTATAACTTTGGTTATTGAGGCATTAGTAATATAATAGGTATTATCAATCCCAATAGCATACTATCAACGTTATATAAGACAATATTCAATAAGATCAAAGCACGTTTGCACTTTCTCTAATTGGTGCACTATAATTGTCATCTAGAACATGTTTGATCTAATTCTAATTATCTACAATGCATCTAGCTGATGGCTCTTTTTCCGAATATTTCAAGTTATATCTCTCATTTGCACCTTGAAATACATCTTCTAGGGAAGACTGGTTAAACGGCAGGACTCTGTTAAACATCTGAAGGCGAATTTCATGTGTCTGTTGAACTAGAGAGGTAATATCAAGACGCAGTAATTAATTTTCTTCATTATACTATAAAACAGAAAACTTTTTGGCTTGAAAATTGATTTCATGATCGTGTCTTGCACCACATCAATAAATTGCTGGAATCAAGAAATACTTAAAAAAGCTTATCCACGTACCCTGAGAAAGAGAGAGAGAGAGAGAGAAAGTGCTCTTAAATGATCTAAATAACATAAATCTCCTTTTCAGTTGAGGGTATTAAATTACAGTCATGACGAGTTATTTTAATTGTTAGCAATATTTTTCTTACACTGTAATCTGCACACAGAGTATTTACATATACATTCATACGCACTTTTAGATTACAGAATGTAACTTATATAATTACTTACGATTTTTCTCCAGTTTTATAGGATTCTTACTGTCAGCTGGAAAAAAAAATAGAGTGTTATATGATACTGAATATAATGTTACAATCATAAGTACAGAGAAATTTTGAAATTCCCCAAGTGTGCGATTTAGTGGGCAATCTGTTATTCTATATTCCATTTCCCCTAAATTTCATTTTAAAGAAATACATAAACAACGAATATGAAGTCAGGACAATTAGATAGATTACAAGTGGCTAAAACAAACCTTTCAAAGCCTCCCAGATTCTCTTCATAAATATGTGTAGACTTAATTCCAGTTACAGTGATATTTATTTCCCTTCAGCCTGCAAGGCCACACACACACACACACACACACACACACACACACACACACACACACACACACACACACACACATACATTCAGATTTTATTTTCAGTTTCATCAAGTGCTACTTACCTATTGTCTTAATTACACGTTTTGATTAGTTTCGTCTGAAAGGTGGTATCTGATCAAATATTCACTCTGATATTAACATTTCGGACAGTTTCCAACTTGGAATCTTTTCTATTGGGGAAGTAACTTTTCTTTGGAAATTTTAATGTTTGTAAATCCATCTCGCTTCCTTTCCTAACTGAAAAGATCAAACAGTTGACTATACTGACACATTTTGTCACAAACGATTTTACACAAATAATTCCCATGTTTACTAGAATACACGTTGACTCTGGTCATCAAACCTCTAGATCTTTTTCATAATAGATACTATTCTTAGTAAAGTGTGGGTTTATCCTCTACGCATTTCAGATCGCAATATAGTGTTGATTTCGGGTTCATTTGGAAGAATAAGTCTCTTTCATCTGCGTACCGTCGGACATTTTTAATTAATTAATTAATTAAAAAATTAATTAATTTTTCGTTCCAAGTGGAATGAGCTTCTTGTTCTACTATATGATTTCTTCGATTGAATTATTGTTTCCGTATTGTGATTCAATGCTTTGCATTGAATTTATCACAGAAGCGATTGTTATGTATGGGAACACTTATGCACTTTAAAGTGTTGTCCCTTATGGAAACATGGTTCTTCAAAAGGTTTGCGAAGGTTGTAAAAGAGAAGATCCAGACATATTGAAATTAGGTTCCATCCAATTTTATTATCCTTTGTTTATACGAAAGACCGATATAGCTAGAAGCGTACCATTCGCGCATCCAAAACGAATTCTAGAATAATTTTTCAAAATCACATCACAATTTCTATTCTCTTGCCAAACTATTGTTCGTAACTTTTATGCACTGTACTTCCCAGTTTTTTATATATTTTTTATTTTTTTTTATTTTTTGGAACTTGAATGGTTCTATTGTGTCTGATCCCCGCAAAAAAGAATCAACGTCTTTGATTTTTCGCCAGAAAAATCTAGTGAAAACTGGATAACAAAACGTATCCTAGTCCTAATAGCATTCCTCCAATTTGTCTGAAGGTTTGAGCTCCAGAACTGACACCTGTTCGAAGTTTAACTCTCTCTCACTCTACTGGAATCTGTACTGTAGTCTGGAAAATACCCTATATTCAAGCTATCCTCAGAAGTCAGCAAATGTTTACCATATAATGACCGTGTAATCTGAATCACCTCATTTGTTTCTAGTGAAATGGAGAAAATAATTACAGTAAACGTCTACACTGCATTAGTTAATACTTTAAATGCTCGTAAAATTCAAATACGTTTTATTTCATTCCAAAAATTAACATTTTCTTCTAGTTTTACTTTTTACAACGTCGAAATATCTAGATACGTTTGAATCTAGATTTGAATCTAATCTCACTTCACTTGAATATATTTCTAATAAAGCACAACGAAGAAAATTAGACTTTACCTTACTCATGAAGCGTTACTTGGTTTCTGAACAACTATAAAGTTTAATTCAAATTAGAAATCCTTCCATACATTGAATACTGTCCTCACGTTTGGACATTATTAAAATGCTTGACTCAGTATAGAAGGGATTAATTAGTTTCATTAATAACTCTTCTCTCAGAATTCACTCATCTTTTTCACACAGATTTTCTATTTCTGAATTTTGCATATTTTATAAATATTTTCATTAGCAACGTCTATCCGAAGTAGTATAGGTAATTCTGTCACTATAAAATAAACAAAGAAATTCCCTCACACATTAACAACATAGGGAGGAAAAAAGTAAAACCTATAGCATATTAGAAGAGAAGTAGGTAACGGAATCTTATGGAGATATTTTCTAAAACTCAAATGACTCATATTCCTCAAAAAATATCGAAGAATGAAAAGCTATTCAGCAAGTGAAATAGATGAAAGAAGAGAAAAATTCTGAGTTTGAAGCAAGGGCTGGATAAGAATGATGACTAGTTCCTGCTTGCAGTAAAACAGATTAGAAAACTGTAGCAGAACTGCAAACGAAACAGTTCTAAACTTCGGCTTCGACATCGGCTTTGAATACAATCTGGGCAAAACAAAAATAAAAGATTAATATATTACAATATTTCTTTCCTTGCCACCGTTACTTATTCGCATAAAACAGATAGGAAATAATAATCCATTGGTTTGAACTGTGTAATCTGCACACACATGCCTTCATGATACAAGGTCATGGACAGACGTCCTTACCTCGGTTTAAGGCTGATGGGGACATGAAGTTAGTTTTTAGTTTAGTAATAATGCTCATAGAAGTACCTTAAAGAGGAATCATGCAGAGCAGAAAGAGAAACCCCATGTGTCAGATATTTACAACAGCAGTGAGTCAGCATAGGTTTATCTCACCTGCCGTAAGTTTTGTAAATCTGAAATACACATGAAACAAAACGTAACAGAAAAAAATGTAAAAACAAATGTCCACTCAAAAATGAAAACAACAACAACAACAAAAGAATAACGTAAGCTAGGAGAATTAAGTTTAAAAATTAGAATGCATCTAACTCTAATTTTTTGATAAAAGTGATAAGGATTCCATTTACTTTTTTTTTCTCACTTAGCGGTATGCGAATAACACTCAAACACGTTATGTCTGAATGCTTTTGCCAGTCAAAATCAGAAGTTTCCTGGAAGTATTGACTTGTCTGTCTCTCGTCCTCTGCGAGGCTCTTTACCATTTTTATATCTCCTAGATTGTCTGCTAAAACATTTTAAGATATGCATCTTTGTTTGGCCACGATTGTAATGTATTTAGTTCTTAGGATTGGATATAGTTGTTGGAATTTGACAGATAATTGATTATAACTCATGTTTATAATTTAGGACTCAGCTAGGAATAAAGTGCAATTAATTCCTATTTCAAAGTTAAAAATAATTTAAACTTTGAAATTTTAAAGTTTAATTTGCTCCTTCACAATGTCTGTTAGTAATTTGATGTCGATGTATTTTTATCAGATTGTACAAATTTTAATAAGAGGGACATAAGGAGAAATATCGTGTTTGAGCATTTTAGGTACTACTACTATTGTTAATAATGAGGTTGATTAATAATAATAATAATAATAATAATATAATAATAATAGTAATAGATTAATAATATACTGAGGACAAAATTGACGTGAACAAGACATGGCAATAGCTACAATACGGATATATTAAAAAGAAACAGAAGGATTTATTATAGCAGCTCAAGAACAGGCATTACAAACTAATGCAATGAAAGCAAAGTTTTGAACATTAGTAATAACAGCAAATGCAGCTTATGCAATCAGAAAGATGAGACTGTAGAACATCTAATCAGTGCTTGCAGCAAGATAGCTCAAAATGACTATAAATGCCGCCATGATCAAGTGGCCAATTCACTGGCACGTATGCAAAAACGGCTTTCCTACTTCTGATAACTGGTGGCAGCATTAAATAGAGAGAGTCTTTGAAAACGAAAGAGCAAAAATTCTCTTGGACTTTAGAATACAAACAGATCGGCATTTGGAACACAATATACCTGACATCACAATTATCGAACATCGACAGGTTTGGATTATTGATATAGCAGTACCCAGTGATAACAACATTAACGACAAAGAACTGGAAAAAATTACTAAATATCGAGATCTGGCTATCGAAGTTAGCCGGCTGTGGTTTAAACACACCAAAGTCATCCCAAGATATCATCCCAAATGATATCTTATTTTGACTGTGTATCACCTATATGAATACAAAAATAATAATAGGATGATGATGATAAAAATTACATTGATCTATATTTACCTTCA
The DNA here is from genome assembly GCF_054136105.1 of Typopeltis vanoorti. Classification (NCBI taxonomy): domain Eukaryota; kingdom Metazoa; phylum Arthropoda; class Arachnida; order Uropygi; family Thelyphonidae; genus Typopeltis; species Typopeltis vanoorti. The sequence goes on from NW_028328231.1 coordinate 62,081, forward strand.
AGTTCCTTAACAGCTATAGTGGCTTTAATTGGATCGGTAACTTCGGCTTTCATCACGATCTGGGCAAAAGAAAAATAAAAGGTAAATTATTACAAGATTCCTTTCCCTACCATCGTTCCTTATAGGCATAAAACTGACAGAAAATAATAATCAATAGTTTTGTCTGTTAACTGTTTACGCCTTTATGATACTTGGACATGGACAGACGTCGCTAATTATGTTTAATCACGAAATTACTGTATTAGATCAACTGCTTTTTCTCTGAATTGTTTGTTTAAAAAATAGGATTTGATGGGATAATTAAACATATTCCTCTCGTGATGTGGAAGTGGAGACAAGATTGCATTCTTTTTCTGGTTAGTTTTTGGCAGGAGAATACCTGACACTACCTTATGAGTCAGGGTGTTTTATATCAGAAAATCTTTAAAGAATGTTTATTTACAGTAGCAATGTTTCACATGCATTGCTTCTTGCAGTGCTTTCATAATATACACATTTTTGGTTCACCAATTACCGGATGTTATGAACAAAAGAAGAATTTTTAAAAGACTTCTAAAATAATGAGTTAGCCGGTCTCAGACGGAGGAATCAAGTTTTTTCCCCCTACCATAAAACAAGTAAGCTTGCCAGAAGAACAAACAAATGGAATTAACAGACATAATATTTTGGCCTTAAAATTCGAAACAACGCACCTCTTAATCTAAATTAAAAATTAAATTAAACTAATTTTAAAATTAAATTAAATAAAAAAAAACTAAATTAAACTATCTTGGTACTCCTATTTCACAAACGATTCGTAGAATATTCAAGACTCTTTGCTGAACAAAAATCGTTCAAAATATTTCAAGAGGTTAATAAAAATGTGCTGCACTTGAAATATGATATGAAACCACTATGGAAGTTTTATGTCTTTGTTTAATGTAGTAGACGTATTTGGAAACTCTTTCACTTCATATTTGCATCGGTTAGATCAGTAACATGAAAGGAAAAAAAAATTCGACATAACGGCATTTTCATCTGTTAAATCTATCTGAAATCTAAATATAAGCGTGGCTCAAAATATTTCGAAATACGAAACTTTTATTTCAATACTTCATTAAACGCAGGCTGTTGTGTTCTATGAAATTATCTATCAAAGTCTTCACAGGCAGGTCAGTTCTTCCGCAATGACATGTTGGAGAAGCGTCATCCTACACGTCATCCAACAGTAACCACTCACTTCAATCATTGGGAATTGATGTTTCTTTGGATCGCATTGTGGACCTTCTTTCTGATATAAGTTGGGAGTGGGACTACGCCTTCAAATTTCGAAACGGACAACTTATTTTGAAACTGACCTCTTATTGTAAGTGCACAGGGAAGTGATCCTTTACAAGTTGACCTTTGAGTTTCCTTGTTCAGATTCTCGAAACATATCCATTTTTCATCGCAGATAACAAAGAGCTGAATGAAATAATCCCGAGAATTGATGCTAAACATGCTAAATTCTTTCTGATTGATGAATTGATGCATGCTAAATTTTGAAATCATCTGGTACTGATTTCAAATGTTAATATAAAACAGCGTTAACACACGCTGGTGTTCGATTATCAGCTGGCAAGAATGATGTGATTATACTTTTAAAGATACTTTTACTTGGAATATCCAGTTCATTATTAAATGTAATATACATCATACGTTTTTTTTGGGGGAGGAGAAGCTTCCATGCCTTGATTCCTCCGTTCGGTGTCGCATCAGAATGATGTCCACAGAGTGGTTTGTTCTTCTTGAAATGATATTGCTGCCAATGATCCTTTACAACCATTCAAACGCAACTCTTTTCACTAGGATTTTATTTGTTGATTAATTTACTGTTGTTGTTGATGATGTTAGAGATGCTTCTAACCGTTCGAGATAGTTATGCTGCGTTTCGATCTGGTAGCAGTTTTCGAATTAGGCAATTTCAACAACTCTTTCCAAAGAATTAAATTTTCTTAAGCATCATAAACTATTCACATTGCGATTTCGTTTGAAAGAATTAATTCTTCAATTAGGTATGTAAATTTGATTAATTTTATTACTTATTACAATAAACAATATAAAATTATTCACTACACAGAAACAAAATGGAAGTGTAGGTTCATCTTATTGTATATAAAATAGCCTAAGAATTCAGAGATTTTGGATTTGATTCCTCTCTATGATGAAGTATCAATAAGCTTTCATCTTTTTTAACTAAACATACTCATCCGACAGGAAAGGTCAAATGAGATGACGTCCATTTTCAGAGAAACTAATGAGGTAGTTTCCTATTTTCAAAACTAAAAAAAGTATTAAATCATCAATCCGTTTTATGATAACTGAATTCACCTTTCATTAATACTATTACAGGATTTAAAATTTAATGACATTTTTCACAAAACCGCCCATCTTGATATTTTCTAACCTAAAGAAAAACATGTGGGTATACAAGTTTTGAAATCGATATACTTTTTTTGCAAAAACAGCATTAAATATGTACGTTTTCTGAACTTACAGATGGATATATTTCAAAAAAGGCCAATGAATTAAAGTGATGACCCTTACCTTATAGTTTTGTTTTAGACGAAGGAAATGTCCAGTAACGAATTTCAGCTTAGTCCAATTGTCGAATGTAGTTATATTGGTCACTACTTCCACTACTCTCTTGTTACCAGCTGTTTCTTCTAGATACACTGAAAGCGGATTCGCGTTTTCCTGCTTCCAGTACGTAATAATCACTTCAGTGTTTGTATCTTGAAGTTGTTCCGGACTTGTCAGAGATTGAGTCACTTCAGATATCGGGTAGATGTAATTGCCATCTGAAATTTAAGAATAAAATATTTTTTCGATAGATGTTAAAGTTCCTTACGGTGTATCCAATTATCCTGTATTGGATAAGTGGATACACCGTAAGTTTTGATAGTATTATTGCGCTAACTTGTTTTCGAAGTACACCACTTCCTCACTTATAAGAAAAAAATGAAATTGACACATACACAAACAAAGCAGTCAGCTATTAAGATACACAAAGCCACTATTACAGAGAATAGCACAACCTGATAACTTAAAAAAAACATGAGATGTCACATATCTCTACATTAAATCCTACACCCTACACCCCAAACTTCTCTTTTAAACAAAGTGAAAGCAATCCATATATAATTTTATGACAACAATTCCGATATTTCTACCCCGTCTATATATATATATATATATATATATAGACGGGGTAGAAATATCGTTATATTATAATCACCCCTGTATATATATATATATATATATATATATACAGGGCGATTATAATATAACGTCAAGTGTTCAGAGCCCTCTAGCGAGTAATGTATTGGACGAAACACACCAATATTCGGTAGACGTACACAGTGGAACATGGGGATTCGATTTAACCAAAAAAAAAAAAAAAACCAAAAGTCGACAACAGGGGAAATTTTGGCGCCGCCATATTAATTTTAGTAGGTGTGAATGACTAAATGGCAAATGAGAGACAGCATACATCAATTTCATGACGTTTATTGTTAATTACAAATAAGGATCAATATGACCACCATTCGGATGTTCCAGGAACTGCATATGGTGTACGACATTTTCCACACTGACTCGCAACATATCGGAATTGATTTGTATTACGTGTAACGTTATTCGATCTTTCAAAGTTGGTATATCGGGTACATGTCCTTGATACACAATTATTTTAAGAAATCCCCACAGCCAAATGTCACAAGAATTAAGATCAGGCGATCTCGGTGGCCATGGCGTGGGAAATGCATGACTAATGATTCTTCTGTCAGAGAAATGTTGTCGCAAAACACACTGTGCCTGAAGTCCGATGTGAGGTGGTGCACCATCCTGCATGAAAATGGTCGAATCGAGACATCCTCTTTGCTGCAGTTGTGGAACCACACAGTTCTGTAGCATTACGGCATACCTGTTAGCATTGACGGAACAGGTCACTTATCCATTTTGGCGATTTTCCTCGTAAAAGTATGGGCCGATGATAAAAGATTCCGTAAATCCACACCGCACTGTGACTTTGGGCGAGTGGATAGGCATCTGCAGAACACACGTGCGGATTAGTTGCAGCCCAAATGCGACAGTTGTGTGCGTTAATACCGCCGTTCAAATAAAAGTGCTCTTCGTCAATCCATAAAATCTGCCATCGCCATGCATCATCCACTTCCATGCGCGCTAAGAATCTCAAAATTAAGTCGATTGGTGTGGTCACATCACCAGGGTACAATTCTTGAACATGACTGATTTCATAGGGGTAAAATTTCAACATCTGATGTAGGATTTTCCACACCGTCGTGCATGCGATATCCGACGAATGTGCAGGGTACACTGCTTGTACCCTGCACATTCGTCATCTTCTGTTCCACAATAGAAGTTGCAACTTGTTCAACTTGTTGATGATTGATTGGTTTGCGTCCCTTACCTACCTGCATTGCTAGAGTTCCAGTAGTTTCAAATCGCCGAATCAGTTTTCGTAAGTTTGCTACGCTAATCGGTCCTTTTTGTAAATTTTTCATACCCCCAAAATCACGAAGACAAGCACTGGCATTATTGTTCCGCTGATAACAGAGTTTAACTAACAAAGCACGCTCACGTAAGGTAAGAGGCATCGAAAAGCAGTTCGTCTACGAATGATAAGAAACTTCACAGGCTTTTCTTTTATTGCATGATCGCTCACAAGAAACGCGATAATGCAAATTAATGTATTTTACTCGGTAAATAGCGCCAAAATTTCCCCTGTTGGAGACTGTTGGTACTATTTTGTCTATTAAATTGAATCCACATCTTCCACTGTGTACGTCTACCGATTATTGGTGTGTTTCGTCCAATACATTATTCGCTAGAGAGCTCTGAATACTTGACGTTATTTTATAATCACCCTGTATATATACATTTCAAAATAATTTTTTTTCCGTATAGATTAAAGTTCCTTACGATGGAGTTCTGTAGCGTTAATATTGTGTAAGTTTCACATTGTTTTAAGGATATGTAAGAATACCTCAATGAACTTAGTACAGTATATCACATTTAAATATAATAATCGCTATTGAAAACCCATTTGGACTTCTACATTTCAGATATGTTAAATTTCCTTTGAAAAAAAAAAAATCTTCAAACTATAAAAGCCTACAGACTTAATGAGATGCAATCAATATAATTCGTTCAGTATTTTCAGTTCAGTAACCTGCTATGACATTTTTTATAAACTCTCTATTATAAACTCAAGAAGCTATACAAGCTCGTTCAGAACAGGCTTTTACAAACTCATGCCCATAGTGGCACTCAAACTCACAACGTGTTGGTAGGAGAGCGAGTATGTTATTCACTCGGCCCACATGGCTGGCATTCCTGATTATCGTGTCAGTGTGTGAATTTCTCATCCTACTGCAGTAGTGGTGTGATAAATATCAAATCTATCAAGTGTTGTTCTACTTCCAACACAGGTGACAAACCTATATACAAAAACTAAGCAGTATCAAACTTAGATAAGCTTAACAAATGCTTTTTTGATGCCAGTTGATACATTACACCTCAACTGGGATCAATATAAAGAAAAAATCCATCTATTTCAACTACAGTATTTAAAATGGATAAACAATAAACACTTTATCCAAAATTTATAAAAAAAATACTAACAGCAGAAATTAAAGTAATCAATGACGGTAATATCTTGATAAAGTTGTAAAATTAATCAACAGAATTTATGAGACTGGTAAACTACCCTCCGACTGGATGAATTCAATCTTTATTGCATTGATTAAAAATCAGTATAAAAGTTTGTGATGATTTTAGATTGATTAGCCTAATGAGAGAGACTCTCAGAATATTACAAAAATTATTAATAATAGTATATATCAAAATTGTGATGATCTCAATAAACACAAAACGTATTCTGATTATAAGACCATCGGTTTAATACAACTATGTACAAGAACGCCTACTAGTTTCGCTAGCATACTGTCTAGCTTTGTCAAAACTAAAAAAGGTGAAAAAAATAATAAACGCAAAAAAACTAAAGAATGCAGAATCGTTTACAACGGTTAGTATACCAAATTTAATAGCTCGGTTGAGAATATGTGTGGTGCATGTAGCGAGATGCTTCAGTAATTATTGTGAGCATGCGTTACATAGTTTTTAGCGTACTGTAGTTCCTCTATACTTAATGAATTAATCAGTTTTTTCCATATATCTTTCAATACTGCTCCTTGATTTCGGTTGAGGTTATTTCCTGTTCGTAGGATTACTGCTTCTTCTTTGAATATTCAGCATCTGTAATCATCCTCTATATATGACATTGAGCTGTTTTCCCAATCTATTGCGTGGTTGGAAGTTGAAAAGTGATGCGCCAAGCCTGAGGTATCCGCTCTGTTGTGATTAACATCCCCCAACGTGTTCCTTCTGTCTAATGTCCAGGCTTCTTGAAGTTTGGATTATGTAGGAAAGTCCACAAGTGCATGGTATTCTATAAAACCTGCATATTTGAAAAATGGAACGCTATAGATGACGTTAAAAATTGTCTAATGGTCGTAGTCGGTTTAAACACAACTGTGATGTTGTAAGGCTTTAAAATTCTAGCTATTTTGGTGGAGGCTGAACCATCGTAGGAGATGACAACGGATGAAACGTACTGAGTAGCTATTCTTTGTTGTTGGAGGTTATTTTTATAAAGAAATAACCTCCAAATATGATTATATTTGGAGGATAACCATGTTGAAATAGGGTTTCCGATATTTCAGAAAGTTCTGTACGTACCTCTTCATCTGTGACTATATTTTGGGCTCTATTCCGTGACATATGGATGATGCTGTTTTTTATCTATGATGATGATGATCGGAAGTAAAATGCAGATACCGTCCAGTATATGTTGATTTTTTATATATAGAAAGTTTAAACTTATCGTTCTCTTGTCTTTTGACCAGAACGTCTAAAAAAAGATAGTTGTTGATTGTTTTCTAATTCCAAAGTAAATTTGATTTTGTTGTGAAGCGAGTTGATTTTATTTAAAAACGCATATAAAATTTCTATTATTTCTTTCCAAATGATAAAAACATCATCAACATATCTCCACCAACTGATGGTTTGGGAACAATGTTGGCTAGAATTTCATTTTCTAGTTTTTACATGAACAATTCCGCACATGGTGGTAACAGGGGACTGTCCATTGCCAGACCCTCCAATTATTGATAAATGATGTTGTTGACTTTAAAGAAATTGGACTTCAGGCAGTGATTGAATTAGTTGTATGATATCTCTAGGAAGGAGATCTTTTATAATGTTAATGACCTCCTCATCTGGAACGTTCGTAAATAAGGAGACCACATCCAAACTGGCAATTATGTCTGTTTTTGAAATCCTAACGTTCTTGAGATTCTCAAGAAAATGATGACAGTTCTTCAAAGAAGACTCCAGTTGTCTGAATTTTCCTTTAAGTAGGTTGGCAAGGTGTTTTGTTAATAGATATGTGGGGGAGAATTTACTATCAACGATCGGACGAAGCCGAACTTCTTCTTTATGCACTTTGGGTGCATAATAAAGGCGAGGTGTTATTGGATGTGAGATTTAAGATTTCTTTTTAACTCTTCATGCTAACTATTCATATTACGAATCAGAAGGTTCATCTTGTTATGGTTAGTCATAATTGGATCTTTGTTAAGTATTTTGTACGTGGAACGGTCTGATGGTAAATGATTGATCTTACTAATATAATCTCTGGAGTTTAAAATGACTGTGGAGTTCCCTTTGTCCACCTTAGTAAGTATTATATCTTTGTTCTTTTGTAAGTTGCGAATAACATTTCTATCGTAGGAAGTTGTATTTAGTTTGGATGGTTTTTCTGTGGCAAGGATGATAGTGCTTTGGAATATAATAACATTAGCTATTGCTTCCGGAAGAGGATAAAGAGCTTTTTCAATACCACACATGAAGTTCATTTTTGGGATGTGGCTAGGAGCAATTGTTGTGACGAGAAGCACTTTTCTGATCATATATGCAGAGAACAACAAACATGCAGAGAACAACAAACTGACCTTTATATTTGTTTTATTGATTTCGAAAACACTTTAGAAGATCCGACATAATAAACTCGTAAACGTCTTAGAACAACTAGGTCTAGATGACAAGGATCTTAGAATCACTAAAAACCTCTATTTGGGACAGACTGCATCTGTCTTCAGAACATTAGGACAAGCAATATCAAAATTGAAGGAGGAGTGAGACAAGGTTGTGTACTATCTCCATTCTGTTTAATATACTCAGATAAGCTTAACAAATTCTAAAAATACTACTCAGAAGTCTTATTTTTCAAGGCCTTACAAGGAAGAAAGGAAGAAATAAGGATAAACAGTCGATTAATGACTGTCCAAGTGTAAGCAAACAAAGTTTGCGCCTGAAGTATCTTCAGGACTGAAGCAACTCGTGGTAAAGATGGACCAAACTCTCATCACACCTTGTCATAGTATCTCCCATAATGCAAAGTACATCTCCTTCCGGACATGTATAATTCTATGCATTAAGGAAAGGGACACTACTTAGACCGGTTTCGACCTTTATTGAGGTATCGTCAGTGGAAGCCAGACCCAGAGGGGGTGATAATAAGGAGGAAGTAATGGAGAAGTTATATTTACCTATAATCCAGAGTAATTTAAGAATAAGGTGAGACATCTTTTGGCAACTTTACCTTTGTTTGCTTACACTTGGACAGTTATTAGTCGACCGTTTATCCATATTCCTTCCTTTCTTCCTTGTAAGGCCTTGAGAAATAAGATTTCTGAGTTGTCTTTTTAGCATTTGTTAAAATTTGATATAGGTAAATATGACCTCTCCATTACTTCCACCTTAGTATCACCATCTCTGGATCTGGCTCCCACTGACGAGACCTCAATAAACCTGAGTAGTGGCCCTTCCTTTAATGCATAGCATTATACATGTCCGAAAGGAGATGTGCTTTGCATTATGGGAGATACTAAGACAAGTGATGAGAGCTTGGTCCACCTTTACCACGAGTTGGCTCAGTCCTGATGATACTTCAGGAGCAAACTTTGTTTGTTTACACATGGATAAAGGATTAAACTAAATTTATTATAGTCTAACCAAGTGGGAAAAAACTTTCAATAAATGAATGATCAGAATGTGAAATGGAAACAAGGTTAAGAATTTAAATTGCAAGACAAACCTTTATCAAAATGAAACCCATTTTATGTAACAACGACTTAAACATGGAAATTCGAGTAAGAATGATGAAGTACTACGTTTGATCAAGTTTACTATATGGAATTGAAACGTGCGTTGCGTGCGAACCATTTTAACACCTTCCACCATGTCCGCGTCGGTCATTTTCGGCGTGCGCCATAAGTGGTGTCCTGCACTAGTGATGACAGAACGTCTCCATTTCTTGATCACATCACTAACCGTTGATTTTGGATGCTCCAGTTGAGAGGCAAAGGCAGTATGGACATGTCAGCAATGTGACACTATGAAGCCTCACTCGAAGTCATCCAGTTCACGTCGTGTTGCCATACAACCTGTAATCAAATGATACGATGAAATACTGCTTCCTACTACCAGTGCACCGGTTTTTATGTTATTAAGAAACCTGGAATGTTCCATGATTTCAAATAACAGGGGATGTCCAGAAAATTATTGGTAGACAGTGTGCGTAAATATCACTTATTCAGCGTAAGGGCAAAATATTGGTCACGCATCACCACGTGTTCTACGCAACTATTTAAGAATGCAGCTGGTCAGTAATCGTCAATAGTGTTGATCATAATGGGACACCAAAGTTTCTTTCGGAGTTCGATAAAGGGCTTATTGTGGATGCCCATCTGGCAGCAGCCAAGATTTTGTAAACATCAGCGATGAGTGATTTTTCAAAGGGTGAGATATCCCGGATGTTTAATCAGTGCGAAAAAAACCCACTTTGTTTGTCTAAGAGGCGTAACTGTGTTTCTCAGACAATCTGTCAGGAACGAAATCGCCGGCGTCTGAAAAGGCTTGTACGGACAAACAATTTGTGTGAAACAGTTGACCGAAGCATTTAATGAAGGCTGTTCCCAACCCACATCTCACCAAACTATGCACAGGGAATTGAAGCGGATCAGTGCTGGTACAACAGGCAGGTCCAACACGGTATTAAATAAAAGTTTCTAATTCGGTGGTGGTATGCGTACTTAATCGCTCTATAAATTACATAAACTGATTCCGGAAAAAACTTTCTTCAATACTTATCAAAGGACTAGTAGGCTTCTGTTATTTTCTACTCATATTATACGAATAAAAATGTAAGGTGCTCCATTAAAAGAAAATCATAATGACTAAAATAAAGGATTATGGTTATCGATGAGCAGGCGGAGAATCCCCTTATATTTCATCAAACATATCAGCAACTGAGATATCAGCACCTTTGGTGTCACCAACCATATCAGCACATCCATATCATGTGTGTCGTAAGTTACAAGTAATTTCGACAGCATATGGTTTAGTTAAAATAATAATTTTATTTATGAATATGCCGTTAACAAGGTTTTTTCTGATGCCCTTTTATGGATCTTTTATGAAACGCATAGGAAAACCAGCAAATAGTAGTTAGAGCTGAGGAGAGATGGCTATAATACTTGCCATCTAAAATTCTAAAGTAAATTTTCATTCTGATAATTATCAAACAAAATATGTGCAAAAGGTTGTGTATTCTTCCTATATTTAACAAAATAAAAAAATCTTCTAATTATATGGAGAACCTGAAATACTTGCCTCCTGGAAGACCCTTATTACTCCATTGAAATTCATTTCCTTTCCATTCGCATTCCGGGTTACATTGACCTAAGTACAATTTAAAAATATTTTTTTTTCTCTATTTTATGTAAGATAAAACTTGTTATTTGCAATCCTATTTTAGCTGGAGAGGTTAAAAATAATCATTGAAGTAAAATATTGTAAAAGTTCATTTATTCAGATTAAAAAATATTATTTGTATATATTTCTGTAAAAAATATAAATTATATATATGATCAGTGACTGCAAGCGTTTCGAATATCTTGACCACTTTTTGAATAGCAGGTACATATCTATACAGTAATATCATTGTATTTTAAAACGAAATTCTTAATTTTATTCAGATTTCTCAGTGTACTACACGCAAAATAGTTTTGTTTCAACCTGGTTTTGGCATGTGGGTATCAGTCTAGGATTCCCACTAAGAGACATCGACTTTTCTTTCTCTTTCACTACAGAAAATAAAACAGAGAGAGGTGTAAATCCTGCGATGTATACTGTGAGAAATTAGAATCAAGATTGCCCTTGAAACCTTTTCGTACTATATGAGGTGGTCTGAAACGTTCTGGGCCTAACAATGAAAAAATGAATTTATAATTTCAAAATTATTTTTATTTTTCAACATAATCTCCCTTAAGACTAATACATTTATTCCAGCCTTGCTCCAGCACGCAATTATCCTGTCCCTGTAGTGCTTCTCAGTAAGATGCAATCACCTCTTCATTCGAAGAAAAACGCTGTCCAGCGAGGAAGGGTTTTAGTTTTGGGAAGAGATAGAAGTGAGAGGGAGCCAAATCTGGGGAATAGGGTGGATGTCCCAACAATTCATAGTGCAGATCTCTTAATTTTCCCATTGCCAAAACACCTTTGTGGGCAGGTTCATTGTCCTGATGAAAGATGATTTTTTTCCTTCTGCAAACCGGGTCTTTTCTCACGAAGTTTTTCGTATAGTCTGATAAAACATCGGAATAATATTTCCTTGCTATTTCTTTACTATTTTCAAGATAACTAATAAACAAAATGCCTTTAGCATCCCAAAATACCGATGCCATGACCTTTCCTACTGCAACTTTGTCTTTTTTGGCGCTGAACAACCGGCTTCTGTCCACTGTTTTGACTGCTGTTTGGATTCTGGAGTGCAAGGGGCAGTCAAAGTCTTGACCATAGTAATAAATCAACGCACAAAATCATTTTTATTCTTGTTGAAACGCTCCAAGCACTATTCAGAGATTTTCATGCGAGTGCGTTTTTGAACTGCTCTGAGCAAGCGCGGCACCCATCTTGCGCAAAGCTTTTCAACATGCCATTCTTTATGCAAAATATACCCTACACGTTCTTTTGAAATGCCTGTTGTCTCAGCAATTTCACGCACTCTGACTCTCCGGTCATCCAATAACATATCGTGCAATTCATCAATGATTTCTGGTGTTATTACACTTTTTGAATGTCCTTCACGTGGATCACATTCAAGGCTGGTAGGGCCACGTTTAAACAAGGCAACCCATTTCTTAATTGTCGAAAACGAAGGAGAGGAGTGCCCTTAAACTTTGAGGAACTTGGAATGAATTTCCTTTGGCGTTAAACCTTCTTTTACAAAGAATTTTAGAACCGCACGATAATCAATTTTATCCATTTCAAGGGATACAGCAAACACTTTGCTTCCGACAGATGTATAAAGTACAGTACTTGATAGAATGACTTGCAATTTCACATGGATGCTTAACAGATCTAACAATTGAAAATTAATCACTTGTCGATAGTGTTGTCAATGGTCGAGGCCGAGAACCTGTCAGGCCACCCACGTATATTCACGTATAAGGATGGCGTAAACATTCAAGAAAGGGGAATTGCTCTCTCTCTCTCTCTCTCTCTCTCTCTCTCTCTCTCTTCTTATTCCTCTTCTTCTTTTAGATTCCGGGCTCCGGGCTCGCTCCATGCTGATTAATATTTGGTTTGACACCAAATAGCATTCAGTATATTTGATTATGTAACTTATGGTACATTATATGTGATGTACATTTATAAGGGCTTTATATTATATTATATTATATTATATTATATTATATTATATTATATTATATTATATATATATATATAAAGGATTTGTATACGAGATTGTTTATTTCTTAACGTAATCCAGAAACCCTACCCTGGAGACTAAACAGGGAAAATTTTTAACTCACTTCAGAAATTCAGTAAATGGAGAAGTGGTCTCACAGGGACCAATTAAATTCATCTATCACCTGAAGACATTGCCAAAATATAATGTTCATCTATTGCAGATTCGAATTCAGAGTTTGCTGGTTTCAGAGCGTATATATTAACCAATCAGCCAACCAGACCAAAAATGTTATTATCTTCTGCTCTTTAAAAATGTGCATGAAAGATACTTTCTATTTAGGAAATATCCTTCCGTTTCTTATCTTTCTAAGCGTAAACAATCAAGAAAGTGGAATTAATTTTCTCTATTATCTTCGTCTTTTAAATATTGGGCTCTATGCTGAATTTCTAAGCCCTTTTTCGGACAAAAAACAGCTCAGAAAATATTTGACTAATCAGCGAGTAGACTCGAACACAAAATATTCTTAGTGCCGAAAGTTTTGAAATTAGGAATGTAAACGCCGCTTTCACTGAGCTACGCTGGACCTTTTTTTTTTTTGTACAATACCACCTGATGAAAAGACAGATAGGTGATCAAGAATGCTGCTGAGATGCAGTACTTGCAGAATGATTTCAATCGGCTAGAATTGTGTGAATTGAGAAAGTGGATGTTAGTTCAATGTCAGTAAATGTAAATTCATGCACACCAGTGTGATTAGATATCCAATGTCGTATTTATTGGAGGTATTATGCTAGAAGAAACTAATCAGACTATGGATCTTGGTGGGTAGAGAGGAAGTTTAAGTTCAAGGGCCATGTAACAAAGAGGATAATTGCATTGCTGAAACAAACTTTGACATGTAAAGATAATGATGTCATTTTGCCTCTTTACAAGGTCTTGATGAGACCTCACTTGAACTATTGTGTGCAGGTCTGGTCTACTGGTTTTCATGCTGATTCTCGTGTAGTGGAGAGAGAGAGAGAGAGAGAGAGAGAGGAAAGGAGAGGATTAAAATGATATCAGGATTGTGGAATACAGATTATGAAAACATATTGAGAATTTGTAGACTGCACTCAGTAGCAAACAATCGAAAGAGGGGTGACAGGATTGAAACATACTCGCTGCTGGAAGGGTCATAGAAGATTTTAGTTGATGGAATTTTTTTATTTTATGGAGAGTGAAGAAAGGACGAGAGATAATCATTGGAAGCCGAGAATGAATGCTGCAAGAAGGGAGCGAGATCTAGATTTTGCTCTCGTAGAGTGGTGTGTGATTAGAATGGGATGCCATTGGATATTTTGTGTGCAAGCAATGTGAATGAATTCAAGAATAAGTATTACATCTGGTGCGTGTAGTATATGATTTCCTTCAATGAGTCCTTAATTCCCTGGAGATCTCTCGTAATAATACAATGCAATACAATACAATATAAAGTTTATTATTCTCATCACGTATACATAATTATTAATACCGAGAGCTCCAGGGTGTCAAGAACTCATCGAGAGAGACTATAAATCATTCAAATCAGCTGTCATGCCTAAAATTCATTCACACTAGATGCATTCACTGTCCCTAAAGGTAAACTCTTCAACTCACTCACTTACTCACTCCTCTCTGTGAGAAAAAACCTAGCGCTTACCATTTTCTTGACTGTGAACCAACTTAACTCCCAAGAATGCCCCAGTGTTCTCTCCCTACCGTTCAAATAACCAAAATTTTATCAATCAGATGATATCCCATAACATCCATTCAAAGGTTTATAGATCTCTATCATATCACCCCTCTTTCTACTGTTAACCAGAGTCTGCAATCCATATACTCGCAGTCTATCATCATAATGTAAATCCCATAATCCGGAGATAACATTTGTAACTCTTCTTGGCACCCTTTCAACAGCTTCTTTCTCCCATTGGAATCCAGGAGACCGAATCTACGCACAGTAATCCAGGCGTGGTCTTATCAAAGCCTTATAAAGAAGCAAAATTACTTCTTTATTCATACATGTTAAGATTATCTTCAAAATCGCAATTATACTATGAGTTGTATTTGCAAGTTTTGCTATGTGACTTTTGAACTTGAAATTCCTATTCACCAATACGTCAAGATCCCTTGCTTCCTCAGTTTCTTGTAGCATAATTCGGATAATATAATATGTCGCTGGAACTCAAATCATCAAAGTGAATAACTTTATACCAGCCATTCTCGTTTGACCAAATTTCCAACGTATTCAAATCATTTTGTAGGTGCTGAATATCAGTAGCACCCTGATTGTCCTCACTCTTCTCGTCATCGGCAAAAAATTGTACATCTTATGTTAGACCCAGCACGATGTCATTAATTTATAGATTGAACAATAATGGTCCATGGATTGAACTCTGAGGTACACCACTGGCCACCTTCAATCGAACAGAACCAAACCCATTGTATACAGCGTTTTGATATCTCTGTGTAAACCATTCCATTAACCGTTGGTATATAAGAATTTATATACCAATTCCTATTCTGCAGTATATGCAATAGCCTTTCGTGTGGTATCCTATCAAATGCCTTAGAAAAATCCAACATTATCATAAGGTATCAATTCCCTTTATCGAACTCGACCATAACGCAGTTATAAAATATGATTCCCCATGCATTGTTGACATTTTCCCCATTCAGTAACCGATACCATGGGACTATTCATGGTATTTTCCTAAGTTAATCATAATTTCTACCAAGCTACGTTTACTACAACGCTAGAAACTACAATTTCTAACAGCATGTAAGCTGTTTTAATCAGAACATGAATACAACTAGATACTTCCCCAGAAATCACAGAACGATCTCTGTCAACAATTGGTGATAAAATAGTGATATTCACAACAGAGATCCCTTTTGAAGTTATGAGCAAATCCAACACTCTTTGACTTCGAGTTTCTCTTGTTACATGCTGTTTGAGGAAGAAATTTGATTCGCAACAATTATTGCGAAATCTACCCAATCAATATTTGGAAAATTAGGGTCACCCATAATGATTACTAGTTTGGTACCCATAAGGCTAAAATGGCGATGCATTTCCTCTTCCCCAGCAACTGTTCCGCTAGGTCTGCAGCAATACACCACCATATATTTCATTCAGTTAACCTCCACTTCACACCAGATAAACTCAAACTAAAAATAGTCTAAAATAAAAATAGCGCATAAAAAGTCTGTTAATAAACAATTGAAACAATAATTTTCAAAAAAATTCATCGGTGAATTATTTTTTCGTTCAGTTACTTTTGCGAGTAAGTGTCGTGCGATGAATTATTGTTTGATGAATTGTTTATTCGATCAATTGCTTTTTCGACGAACTGCTATTCGTTAAATTGTTTTCAATTAATTGTTTATTCGATGAACTTGTTTTCGATGAATTTTCAGGGTACCAACGGAGGAGTGTGAACAAATGCTTATATGGTTTTGGCTACTAAGGTACAGGTGAAAAATCAGAACAGAGAAAACTCTCCAAAGAAAATAGCTTGGTAAGGAAATATCAAGAACCAGCACATTAGTTTCTAGAAAATTTTCATGTCTCTTTCATTCTTGGATAAGCCGATGTAACAATAGAAGTGATGGAATCCATTCTAGTAATCATTAGTTAGTTTTCCGTCCTTTAAATACTGCTAGTAATAGTCAATACTAGTAGTTTAAATTCTAAGCTTTAATACACTTTTTCGAGATGGGAGCAATAGAACGCTTGCTTGGTGCGCAGCTTTTGTCATACTTTTTGGTACGAGCTGGATAAAGGCTTGCCTTCATGCTTTTGGACAGATGTTATATGTGTATGATTGCGTATGTAGGTAATATGGAATTGGTGTTATGTCTGAAACACCGCGTGAGCACAGTTTGGGGAATTCCATCTGGACAAGCAGACCTATTGGCCAAATTAAGTTTTTTTTCTGATGTTTCTGGTTAAATCTCAGAGGAAACATGCAGTTCTGTACGTATGTAATCTAGAGAGATGTGATTTTCACTCCGAGACGATACCCTTATGAAAAGGCAGAAGTTCCCATGGCGAAGGATCAAAGAAACGATATATAAATGAGCAGTTTTAATAATTTCTAAAATAAGAGTTCATATACAATAAATAAAAAAACAAGATAATATTTACCTGGAGGTTCTGGTTCTTCGTTTTGTACATTTGTTGCTAAATAAAAGAAAAAGAAACATCTAAATCTATTATTCTAATATTTTAAAATTATTCTTGATATTTAGCTCACCAGAAACAAATATAAACTCAGATATTCCACATTCAATTCCAAGTTACTCAGAAATTTTCTTGTTTCAAAGCCGTTTAAACGATTCGGATCAGTTTCCGAATGTTACCGATCAGTGTTTCTTGTCGTGTAACAAGAACTGATGGATTAAAAGTTAAAATTGATATTATAGGAATCTCCTGGTCCGTACGAACTAAAAAGAACAGACATTTGTGATGCATGTGAAGAAGTACAGAATATACCTTGGCGAAGGACCAGAAGATTCGACTACAGTTTGAGCTCAAACAAGTTTAGAAGTTTTGCTTCCTTCTTAACGAGAAAGAACAATTTTAATTACGTCTGCTCCGCAAGAAGTTTCATATATAATCGATAACAAATAGAGTACAACGTTCTTGAAGACTGTGGTTCGTCGGTTTCTGCAATGGTTGTCAAACAAAAAAAATATTTAAACATAATATTCTTTTTGTTTTAAAAACATTGATTTTTTAAGAAAATAGAAATATGCATTCAGACATTTTAAACTCGATTCCAAGTTAGCTTTCCGAAATATACTATTTAGAGAGCAATTTGAAATAATTACGATCACAGTGTTTCCAATGACTGGGTGACGAGAATTAATTTAGAAAATTTTGAAAAATTACGTAACACGGATCTTCTGGTCCATATATACAATTATTTGAAATGAAAAAAAGTTGTCGTTTGTCGATCATGTAAGGATGGGCAGAAGATGCTTCGGCAAATGACCAGAAGACCCGAATGTAGTTCGAACTGAAACAAGTTCAGAAGTTTTGCCTCTTTATACTGATTTTCATGATGAGAAAATAAATAAATGAGCAGTTTTAATTAGGTGTTGGCATAAGGTTTCAAATATAATAAGAAATATAGTTCTGCTATATTAATATAATAGTAATTATTACTTACTTCTTTGTTGTGGATTTTCCGTATTATTTATGGTGGCTGAAACAAAGAGAAAAAATATTTAAACAGAATATTCTCATACTTTATAATATATTTTGATTTTCGAGAGAAGAACAAAACTAAACCAGATATTCCTTGTCCAAAATATACTATTAAGAAAGCGATTTTAAATAATTAAGATCACAGTATTCCCGTTCGTCTGGTCACAAAGAAAAATTTGAAATATTACTTAACAAAGATCTTCTTTCATATATGCAATTCATTGAAATAGGAAGAATTGTCTTGTGGATCATGTAAGGAAGAGAAGAAGATGTCCCAGAAAGGACGAATTCTAGACTACAGTTTGAGCTCAAACATGTTTAGAAGGAATATTATCGTATAACTATTTAATTCCAAATTATTGTTTTTCCTTTTCTATAGTTGCTGTTAAACAAAGATAAAAACGAAACAAATTTTAAACAAACTATTGTAATATTTTGAAATGCATATTAATATGTAGGTCAGGAGAAAAAAAAATAAAGTTAGGTTGAAAGTTTTGAATGTTTTTTAATTTCTAAAAAAATATATTTACCTTTTAATCCAACAATAAACTGAATTATTTCTGAATCAATCCCGAGTAACTTTTCAGAAATGTGTTATTTTAAAAGTGATTTTAAATTATTCTAATCAGTGTTGCTCAACTGACGGGTCATAAGCAATAAAAGAAAAAAAAAAGATTGCTGATCTCAGGAATTAATATTTGCTTTAAACACATTCACTTTATAAGTTTAATGTTTATAAATTAAACATTAAATTACTGCGCACTTTAAATTTTAAAGTGCGCAGCAATTTAAAATTTAATTTTAAATTTCTGCGCACCGCGATGATCAAGAATCCAGATGATTATTTCAAGTGGAAAGATAAAATAAATCCGATTTTGTTACCTTGTCCAGTTTTACAATGTAAACTTTTTGCACCCTGTTAACACAGAGATAATAATAAAAGAGCTCACACTAAAATATCAGTTTTTTAATTTTTTATTTTACAAAAATAGTTCCCTCATTACCAAAACGCTGTCATATTTATATAGGTTTATTTTTAAATCATTAATTTAAATGCTGAAGAATAGCTAATATCTTTCGAAAATATTTCCTTACGAGATTATACAACCGTAATGAGCAATATGATTGTATAATCACACATAAAAATATTTTTGCTTTTAAAGATCCGGATGGGTAAATTTATGAGACTTATTAGTAAAATATCCTGAGCAAAAATATAACACTATCATAATTTACATTATGCTGTAATCTCCTAAGCTGTGCTGTCTGCTTACTTGTCTTCTCAATATCCATGTCTATTCCATATCAAAGAAATACATCAATCGTTAAATTCATTAATTCATTTTGATGACTGTCCAGTCATATTGTAGCCATTTCTTTCATGTATCAACATTTGATACTTTCATGTATCAAGACAGCTGTTCAAACCTATCATATGAGCGTACCTGGTGTGAGGCAGTGGATGAGAATAAAGAATGCGCCTTTTGGCGTATTTTTTTGAACAGATGGAAGTTGTAGCGTTTGGCGAAAATGATAAGATAGAATGAAAAAGGAAGATGAGAGGCTCGGGATAGAAATCTGGGCCCATAAGTACACTGCTTGGTAAGAAATCAACGGGCACCAACCCATGGGCAAGGGACATCGTGTGGTGTAAAGAGTCACGTGATTGTAACATATAAATTGGATGAATGTGATGTTTCCACCCAGTGCATCTGTGTCCAGGTGAAGTCGCTCTGAAAAGGAAACTGCTAGAGCTTGAAAGAGGCACTATGACAGGATGACATGTTGCAAGCAAATATCTGTTCGGCAAATTGTTGACAAATTAGTCCATCCCAGGACAACAATAATTAATACCATACTGACATGAAAGTTAAGGGAATCAAGTGCAAGTTCTACCCTCCACACTCACCGAATGTGATCGTAAGATGCAACGAAGAACAGTATGAATAAACCGCTATTGGTGACCCACACGTTGAACAAAGTGTTCCGGACTTCAAATGGAACCCGAATCTGCGCAAAAACTTTCAGAATTGAGCTTCACAACATGTGTTTCCATGAGAGTATGAGAGCAATATGCAAGACCCCATTGCGCAAACCAACATGTAACTTCGTCTTGGTGGAGCAAAGAACGTTTACAGTGGACGTGAAAGCTCGAAAGTTGTGTTGCGGGTGTGATCAGTCACGCAACACCCCCTACCGAGCAGATGGTGGGTACAGGTGGGGCAGGAGTCTGTTGAACGTCTCCTGGCAGAGTGCATAACCGCAACTATGAAATTCGGAGGTGTCGGTGTGATGGCATGGTCCTGTTTTTTGGTCTCAGACTTCTGTGGTGCCATGGTATCTGAAGGACAATGCAATGCTTCCTACTTTGTGGCGTTTCTACAAGACAAAGTAGGAACTGACCAATTACTCTTTCAGCAAGATAATGCACCGTGTCATAAGGCTGCTTCTGTAAGTGCGTGGTTTGCGGAAATGAACGTCACCACAGTTGAGTGGCCTCCACAGAGCTCCCGATTCCAACCCTATTGAGCATTTGTGGGATGAACTGGAGCGTCAGATGAGGTCAAGGGACGTCCGCCCAACAATATTACAGGACCTAATTCTTCCTGTAGGACAAGCCTACAGGAAGAATTCTCCAAATTTCAATTGATCGCTATCGTACGCATGTAGAAAGAATGCCTCGTAGGATTGCTGCAGTCATCGCAGTGAAAGATGGTCTTACATCTTATTAAGTTGGGCGCTATTGCTATTTGTTCCTCATACTAAAGTGTCAATGAACTTATTTCCAAGCAGTGTAAGTCGACCCATAACATCGACTCGTAAGGTTTTACAGGCTGAGAGCGCGAACAGTATTATTTTAGGGTTGGGCGACTGCTATACTATGACTTGTACAGATGAGAACTACTGTCTCGAATAGGATACCAGGACAATAGAGGGCAGTTTTGTTCGCAATGCCTTTCCTTGGATCGTTCGGATTTAAGTAACGAATGGCTATAAAAATCAAGGATTAGAATCATGATTATGGAAACGTTTTTTTGAAAACTCCCATATTTTTTCATATCTTCATAGGGATATGGAGTTTGAAGAAGTATGGAATTTTTCAATCTCTACATTCCGTTCATTCTTCTGATATTCTAAAATAGAACTTTGGTCATTTATACAGCTGGTTAGTACATCTCCACGTTCACATCCTTATAAAAGTGAAAAGGTTTAATTAATTATATTTGAACCTAAATCATTAAAACCGAACTCTGAAGTAATTAGCTCCTGTTTAGCAGTTACAAGACACCTCTTGTAATCATTGCGTTCTGCAGACAATCTATCAGTCAATTTCTATCTAACTGATGCAGTATTAATTGTTAACTGTTTGAAAATATTAGTCAGCAGATGCTTCTTATGTCAAAGACTACCAGAAACATTGCTGAAATCAAAATAGATTGTATGATAGCCATGAAATGAGTTTATTTTCTCGTGACCTTATGAAATTTAAGCATATGTATGCAACTGATTGTTTCCTTGAAAAAATGCACTCCTTCCACAAATCTTCCGTGTGAATGATATCGAGATATGATTCCTAATTAATTTTTCTTTTACTTTGTTTATGTTAGAGTGGAAAATCAGAAAGCATTATTTCTAATCTTAGTGATTTGGTGAATACGATTAAAAGTGGATTGCCGATCTCAGGAATTCCTTGAATATAATCAACAGAAGAGTGTTGAATCTTGATATATTTTATTACTAAACGGACCATCGTATGGTATGAAGTAAAATCCAAATAAACTGCCAAAACGAAAGAAGAAAATGTTTCGGAGATGAAAGCAAGATATAGATGTACACAAACTCAACCTTAAAAAAGATATATTCCAACACGAACTAAACAATAGATTTAAACATGTTATTATAGATGACAATGCTGATCTATCATAAAGTAATGACATTATTGCCTAAAACCTTTTACAATGCTCACCTTGAAATACCTGGTACTACAGAACATAAACAAGACAAAATCTCTGAAGAAACAAAACAGCTTATGAAGAAACGAAGAGAAATGAAACAATCAATTGACCTACAGAATAAAATTGAATATACTAAATTGTGAAAAACAATCAGAATACGTATCGCTGAAGAAATAAGGAAATTCAATTGTTAATTCATGCAACAAACAATTGAACACAACCCTAGTCTAAAAAAAGCCAAACAGCAATTGATGAACAAACAATGGTTGCAGTCAAAATGCAAGACGGGACCATCACCAGAGATAGATATCCTATAGCAAAAAAGAGTTGAAGAATTTTACTCAGTATTATATCAGGATGGTGAATTAAATGAAAAGAAGACAACTATGATACAGCTGATGTACCACAGATTTTACCAGAAGAAGTTATGTGGAGCATCCGAAGCTTGCAAAATGGGAAGGCTGCAGGTGAGGATGGAGTTATAGTTGAACTTCTCAAAACAGGGAGAAATAATCTGCAAACTCTTAGCAAAATTATTTACTTTATGCCTGAAGAAAACTGATGTACCAAGAACATGGAAGAAGACAACCCTAATTCTGCTACATAAAAAAGTGAGATAGAAGACTTGACGAACTACCGACCTATCAGTGTACTATCAGTGGTTTACAATGTGTGTTACAAAAGTGTTAAATTCTAGACCTAGCCACAACCAGAAGAACCGGCAGCCGAAGGGGCTTTAAATCAATGGATCCTATTCAAGTTGTACAGCAGAATATCGAACGGTGTAATTAATATCAATTACCACTATGCTTTGGTTTTAATGACTATGGGAAAGCCTTTGATTCACTTGAAACTTGTGAAATACTAAAAGATTACGAAACGAACAAATGGAGGAGCCATATTAGCACCATCAAATCAGCATACACCAATGCCACAGCAGCAATTCATTTCAATGAAAACATCGCTATTGCAGGAATATGAATACAGAGAGGTATAAGACAGGGTGACACAATATCTCCAAAATTATTCACAGCGTAGCAAGAAGAAATATCCCAACGTTTTGATTGGGAAGGGAAAGGTCTGAAGACAAAGATATTTAAGCCATTCACGCTTTGCAGATGAAATAGTTATCTTTACTTCTATTGCGCATGAATTACAAATTCGTATCCATGAACTCCAAATTGCTAGCAAAACAGCTGGCCTAATGATAAACCTAAAGAAGACCCAAGTTATGTTTAATAGCTATGTCCAAACAGAAATAATAAAAATCAATAGAAATTAAACAAGTAGATCATTACATATACTTAGGACAACAGATATAAATGGAACAAAATATCATGGACGAAATTAAAAGGCGCACGATGCTTGGGTGGAAAACATTTGGAAAATTACATTCAATATTCAGAAGCCAACTCCCATTATCTCTGAAGAGAAACGCGTTTAACCAATCTATTCTTCCTATACTGACATATGGCTGCGTAACATGGACACCGAATACAAAGGAAATTCAAAAATTAAGAACAGCACAATTTAGTATGAAAAGAAGTATGCTTGGTATCACAAGATTGGATTACAAAAATAATACATGGATAAGAAATCAAACCAAAGTCTCTGACATTATAGAAAGAGTGAAACATCTGAAGTGGCAATGGGCTGGGTATATTGCTCAAAGACAAAATCAACGATGGACAAAAGAAGTACTGGATTGGATTCCACGAGAGGAAAAACGACAACAATGCCGACCTATATCACGGTGGATTGATGATATCATCTGCGTGGAGTTATAGCCATGGACAGACAGCTTTGGACTAATTTTGAAAAGGCTTTCATCCAGCAGTGAATCGACAATGGCTGATAAAAATGATGACTACTAAATGCAATATATCACCTACACCACTAAACTTATGAATTGTCATAAGGTGAGAGATGTGTATATGTATATCATTTGCATATATAAAAATATGCATATTACATAAGGTAATCTTGATATTTCAGCAGAATTTCATCTTCTACCTTTTTTCCTTATGCGAATCCCACCCAAGTAGGGCTGTAAGTCTATAATACATTTAATATCGGTACGGCGTGATGAATGAGGCTAAATACTCTTGATTTCAAAACCAAAGATTGAACTTTTATTTTCAGCCTAGCAGTAAGCAGCGTGATAATCTCAGCCTGTTAATGAAATTCATCTACCACCTAAAGATATCTACTCATATCCACCCTCATGTTAGAATCGAAACTAGGAATGATTGGAGAATGAATATGCTAACCACTTGGACAACTTCTCTGATCATTGTTCATATACATACGTACGGATACTAATTTAATTTTGCTGTAGCCGCAGTCGCATCATTCAGAATTGTGAATGATGGTATAATATGATACCTATAAGGTATCAGCGGTTACATTTAATTTCTTTATTTTTTATTCCTTTTTAATGTGTCAACAAAAAGTATAGGAATACTCTTAACAATTCCGATTAATTATTTTTCAAAGTGTGCTATTTTTATGTTATATCTACTTGCGATTTATGACCATGAATATCTTATTCTTAAGATGTATTTCTTTCAGGGCTTGATTATTCATTAAGTTGACTAATAACAATTGATATGTGCTGTGAAATTTACTTCTGTAGATAAATGTAGATTTAAAATTAGGATAAATTATGTAAGATGTATATTCATCACTGTTACTCACTTTTCACTACTGTCAATTACTTACATAATCCTTCCACTTTACGTGTTAATTCATTATTCTACCTTCATAATTTGCTTTATTTGCAGTTTCATCTCCGATGATTTCTAGTTACCATTTCTACTTTATCTGAATTTTCCTCTCAAAGTTCATATAATCACTTTTCCATAGAAATTCTAAGTAATTAATATGGTCATCACTAATATGGTCTGATATTATTATGAAATGTAAAATTCCATCCCTGTCTAGTAGATTCAGTGCATATTGTTTCAGGTAACTATACGAATACTTCTGAAGTTGCTCCAGAAATTTACTGTTAGCTTTTCATACTTCAGTCAATCTCACATATTAAAATCTCCCCATTAACAACTTTTGGCTTTTCCTCATCTCTTTGAATATTTCATCTGAATATATCAATAGATGAATATGTGATATATGAATAATAATAATAATATATTAATAAATTATCTCTTTGAATATTTTCACTGCTTCTTCAACTAAGGTAATAAATATCACTCTGAACTTCAATGGACTCCATGCCTTCTCGAATTGGTGTTCCGAATAGGAGTTTAGTATATTATTGATCTCTCAGGGTTAGGCTTCCTGAAAAACAATAATACCAGCCCTTCTTTTTTTCCCATATTCAATCTCTTCTGGCAACATGTTAATCGTCATAATGAACATTGACATCAAGAACGTCCTCGATTCCCAAGATTCATAAATTTTAACAATGCTGGACTTGATTTCTCCAGTTGATTTGTTCCTAACAATGTGATATTCAAAATAAGTTGTGAATTCTATCCATAAAAGTTAAGGCTTTCATGAATAGGATTCGATTATAAACCTATAATTGTTATATTTACTTGGTTACAGGCTATGCCAAAGAGAAAGAGAAAGGACTGATAATTAAGAGAAAGAAGTTGTAAAATTATGAATTGTGATTTGCACCTATTTGCTTCTCATATCTGCAATAAAACACTAATCTGAATTTTGCTTTTCAACGAATTCACACAGATATTTTAATTATATGAATATTTTATTATTATAATGATTGTCATCACCTTTGCTGAAATATCATTTGAATTTTCTGCAAAGATATTGTAATTTTTATTCACGTTTTTAAACGGAAAGTAAAAAGCATACCATTTAGATTGTGTATTGCTATTATTCCTCCTTGCGGAACAGTGAACTTGAATACTATCTGTTAACGAAAACAACAGACACTTGAGAAAAATATTAAAACGATTTCCAATATATAAACATTATGAAAATGTATTTTGCAATCACAAGAGAAAGCTGATAAATTCTATATTTTTTTAAATTCACAAACATGAACACTTATACACAAATATGATTGATTCATAAAGTTTAGCAAAACGTGATAGCTTCATTTCGATGAAGCCATTTCAGATAAAATTAATTCGATAGTGTAAATACATAAAAATTATATTTCATGTTGCATAAGTTCCAGCATTTTATACTCTTCACTAACGCTATTACAATTTATAATACAATATAGGACAATAAATGTAATGTAACAATATATTACATTTGTAAACTTTGAGAAAGCATTTGATAAAGTTAAAAGAAGTATTTTCTTTAACATATTAAAAGAAAGACAAATAACAAATAACATTCTAAAAGCTATCATAAGTATATATAAAAATAATCAAATACCAATAAGATTTAAACAATAGCCTTTAAACCACAAGATCCAATAAGAACTACATAGATAACAGATAACAAGATTTTAGACAGGCGAATTCATTTAACTACCTAGGATGTGTGATTACATATGAAAATGAAAAAGATATAAACCTAAAAATTGTGAAATATTTAAAAATAACAGGTGAAATTAACTCTATATTTAAACCTAACCTAGTTCAAAAAACTAACCAGACTAAAAGTATACAATATATTAGTCCTACCTGTCCTATTGTACCGAAGTGAAATCGGACAATAAAACAAAAACAAACGAAGATTAATAACAGCTGAAATTAAATTGATGAGAAAAACAATAAAATATACTCTATTCGATAACAATAGAAATGAATAAATTATGAAAGAGTTAAACCAGGAATCAGTAATAGAAAAAATTCAAAAATAGAAACATAAATGGATGGAACACGTTGAAAGTATGAAAACAGAAAGATCACCAAAACAAGCCTTAATGTACAAACCATTAAGAAAAGGAAAACCAGGACGTCCTCTAAAGAGATTCAACGACAACTTTCAAGGCTGCAATAGGGCACTCTAGAAATAAATCCTTGAAAAGCATGATGAAGATGATGATGACTAATACTATTACAGGTACATCACCACATCACCGACTTTCCGGTACACTTAGTGTGAAACCTAGCAATTTTATGGAACCAACGCAAGTCATATACTACAAATCCAGGAAAGCTGTGTTATTGTGCTACGAATCACGCTACACCCTATACCGAGAAGATGGGCGGGTGTGGGTGTAGTGGATGTCCGGATGTCTCTTACCAGAGTATGTAACTCCAGTTATGAATGTAGTGTGATGGTATGGTTCTGTGTTTCCTGTTTTGGCCTTGGAGCTCTGTTTGTGGTGCGACGAATATTGAACCCCGAGATGTAATTGAACGTTCTAGACAATGCATTTGCTCCTATTTTGTGGTGTTTTTAGAGGGTACTGTCTATTGTTTCTGTCAGCAAGACAATATACTGTGTCATAAGGCTGCTGCTGCAACATCGTTTTTTGTGGATTAACGTCACCACACTTGAGTGTGCTTCTTGAATTATTCCAACATTAACATGATAACAGAAAAAATAATAAGAACAGTGAAGGAGAATTTATTGAGCTGTTCTTAAACAAGTTTCTGAAACCTGATCTCAACCCTATTGAACATGTATGGGATGAACTGGATCGTCGGGTGAGGTCTGGGGTAAGTCCTCTCCCATAACGGTCTAGGATCTCATTACATGCCCACAGGAAGAATGGCCCAAAATCCCCATTGATCGCTATCGTACGCTCATGAATACTATGCACTGAAGGATTACAACAGTCATCGCCGCGAAAAGAAGTCCTACATTTTATTGAGGTGGGTCCCATGGCTGTTTGTTCCTCATACTGTTCGTTTTCATATTTTCAAGAAATGTGTATAAGCTTTATGTTTAGACTGTATAGTATATATGAGGGAAAGAAAGAAAAAATTCCAAAACTCGATACAAGCATATTCCAAATATGCTGGATTGAGAAAAAAAAGCGGTTGAGGTTATTGTCTTGGTGAATTACTTGTGGGCTACTATTGGTAGAATTAATGAAATGTGACATTCATACCTAAGCACCTGGAATTTACTCTAAAGGGAGTAGCATCTTCAGGAATGACAAAAGAGATAGAAGAGGGGGGGGATAATAATAATGATATCATGAGTCCAGTTAGGCTATAATCTCATGAAAGCAATAATGGTAATAATGTTCCATGGAGCTGGAAGTTTGAGGTTATCTGATGTGAATCCAAAGTAACAAAATTAAAAATATGGCGACTGTTGCTATAGACCTAGCCGTTGCAGAGAACGTAATTCATCGCCAAGTTACTTTTATGGGTATTAAAAATATAATAAATATGGATGACATAAATTATTCTAACATTAATTTGATAGCAGATAAAATAATAAGAAGAATGAAGGAGAATTTATTGAGCTGCCCTAGACAAGTTTCTGAAAGCCAAGTGAAAGAAGGAACTCGAGGTCAAAGAATAGTACAGTTGATCATTGCATCAGAAGGGATCTCATTTAGATGTGACTTTTTTCACTAGCTAGTGACAGCGATTATACAGAACTCAGCTGGGAAGTAGCAAACCAGAGATATTCCAGTTAAGGAATGCTACATGTTGAACTACAAATCTGGAAATTATGACAAACTCAAAAGAGTACAGTGGTCAGTACAGCAAAATACCCCTTACTGAACGAAACGGAGTTTTGAAGATCTGCTTAATGATGCAGTGTTTGAATGTATCACTAGAGTTCGAAAAACTAGTACAGTAGAGGTGATATCGATGTCAACCTTAGAGCAGGAGATACATAGAGTGATAATATGAAAGACAGGAATTATGAAATATATAAAACTGAAGCCAGTAAAGTTACTAGTGGTATACAGAAAGAGAACTCGGTGAATGAAAAGTAACTGACTGTGCAGGTTAAAGATTGCTCACTTTGCTAAAATCTATTAATTTGATATATACATTATGGGTAAAGTGCTTCAACAACGCCTGCTGAAGAGATGGAGGTGAATTAGAAAGTGATTTAAACTGTTGCATAATCTGTGTAGGAATTAAGCAATAAAAGCAACAGGGGAAATCATCAGGTATGATAAAGGAATATTGAGATTAACGGGAAAGGCTTCTCACACAGTTGGAAATTATGTGGGAGATCTCCTGTGCAGAAACACAGCCCAGGAAATCTCCCACAGGAAAGAAAACAATGTTTGTTCATTTGTAGTACAAGGGTGATCAGAAAATTGATTTGTTTAATTACCGACATGATATTATCCCTGGAGTGATTGCTGGGATTTTAGAAAAAATGGTGAGTACTCGCATACAAAAATCAGTTGATAGACATATTATAGATCTGGTTCGAAGGTAAAGAAACATTTACAAAAAAAGGGTGTAATGTTTTAATAATTTGCTGAAAGGGAATAAATATTCTATGATAACTAAGAAAGTGTTGTGTGTGTGTGTGAATAACTTCCTCGTTTCTTCTGTAGTCCATTTTTTACTTTTGCTTTCTTTCCATTGCTTCTTGTGGTCTCTCCTCCACCAGCAACAACACCTCCAATAATAATAATAATAATAATAATAATAATTATTATTTATTTATTTATTTATTATTTTATTTGAAATTGTTTTTATTTACAACAGAACTCCACAAGCAATGTGTACATTATTATTATTACAATTGATGTTAAAATTAACGAATAATCCTAATACTTTCATCTTTTAGAAGTATTTCATAATAATAAGCAGAATAATATTAACAGTTTAAGTGATTAATGCTGATTATGTCAGCACAATTCAAAACTATTAGTTTAGCTCAGGGGTCGCCAAACGTCTTTGACAGTCGACCGGCTTCAAGAGTTTCTTGATTTTTTATCGACCCCCTATTTTATTATTGCATAATTATAATAGGATAAGCAACAGAGATGCTTATGCGAGTTTTTAGATTGTTTATTTTATATTTACAGTGTTTATTGTATGTATAATATAGTTTATATTATTATATTGGCTTAATGTCAAAGGGATACCTTTTTTGAACGTCCTTCTTAACATTAAATATTTGATAGGACGGATAAATAATATATAAAATATAAAATTTAATTTAGATAACAAAATAACAATAATATAATCTTCATTATATATATGAAAATAAGACTTTTATTAACTTAGTATAGAATTTACTAACATCGTCAATGTGAGGGGTTTTTTTCACATTGACAATGTTAGTAAATTCGTGACTCTTGACAAGATTAGCAATGTTGGGTTCAAAATTAATAAGTTTCAGCCTTAAATCGCCATGGAATTCTATATCTAGCTTATTTCTTTGTTTTGTAAAAATGGAATTAACATGACTAAAACCAGCTTCAACTATGTACGAGCTTGGAAATGCAAGCAAAATGGGGAGTACCACTTCAGACAGTTTTGGATATTTTTCTACAACATTTATATTCGTACAAAAGTAAAGTATTTTAACTTCAAGATCAACTGACAATTCAGTAAGTTCATCTTGTAAGTTACATTCGATATTTTCAATATCTGAAGAAAATGGCGTGATAACCCAATCTGGAATGTGCATGTTTTCAAAATCTGCAAAGCAAAATTTAAAATCATCGCTCAAATTTTGAAGATGTTTTGTGTATATTTCTAACTTTTCATCTTTTACTTACAACTGTAAGTAAATTAGATTCGAAATTCTACATTCATCCTGACCTACTGTCAGGATGAATGTAGAGCCTGAAGCATTTTAAACGATACATCAGTGCATCAACTCTACAAGCTGGTCCCCATCAAATCTTAAAAGATATGTATATCAGCAGGTGACATGCAATTTGACATACATAGTTGCCCCTTTAACCTCAAAATTACGTTCTGCACGATTTCCTTCTGCCAGGAGAGTGGTTTTTGCCTAATATTCCTTGCTAGAGGATGAATCATCTCGTAGCTACTCTTGTTAACTTTCCGTGCTAAGATATTTCTTACATCACATGTGAGTAATCTACTGGTTCTACCATTCTCCAATTCTGAAAACAATTCTTACGTGAACTTTCTTGTCCATAAAACTTGCAATATGTCTTCGCTAATGGTGAAGTTACGTTCTGTGTTCAGATATAGTAGAACACAAAACATAACTGCGTTATGCTATACGTAAAAACAGTCGTGATAGATAGAAATGTGTGTAATATCCACAGTTCTAAGTAGTATCCATTTTCCGATTACACTGAACAAGCTAAAAGAGAAGCCGAGATCCTTGATGTATGCAATAGCTTAAAATATGCTGTTCATCTGCCAACTCTGTGAATTCTCTCCATTCACTCAACACTTTTTATCTTTCCTCACGCAGTTCTCCTTCTAGGTATACACTTGTCATCTCTTCTATTACTAATTCAGACCATGAAATCATATAACAGTTGCCTATATTGGACCGCCATGCCTTCAATCACTCACAACCACGTATCTTTCGCATATATTTTTACTCTTCCTTTCCGTGGTCAGACTACTTTTTGCTTTACAAATCGAGACATTTGTTGTGATCCTGTTATGAAGATGAACGAATTTCGAACGAGGGCCTCATTTGGAAATCGGTTCAAAATTCTCCTCCAATATGCAATCCACGGGTCTTACAAATGAGCCAAGGTAGTCCAAGATAAAGCATATCGAAAGTGACTTGAGAAAAGACTTTTAGTTTCATTTCAGTCATAGCTAAAATGAAGCCATAACACTTGAAAATCAATAATTGACAGCGTTAAGTCGAACTTTGAAAGGAATATATATTTATATATAGAAAACATATCTTATGCACAGGCATTGGTGACCTTTCCATGCAAAAGGTGTTGGGCGCAGTTTCTATTCCATCTGTTTCTTCTCCCTTTGTCTCTCACCTGGCTGAAAGCACTTCAGTATAACCTAAAGACGAAGCTGGTCTAATGAGATTAATTAATGCATAAATGACCGAAGCAAATCGCTTTCAACTATACCTGAACATTGCATCGATGCTTAGCAGACCCCGAAAGCATTTACATCTGATTCGATTAAAATCTAAATCTCATATATATATACAACAATAACCATTAAAATGTGGTATTGAAATCCTAAACTTGCCCCTCTTGTCATAGAGCGAGCGAGACGACACCGGATGTTTTGAAATGTATTTCTAGTTACCAGCAGACTATGTATTAGAAAATTCGACTAGTAAATATATGATAATATACAGAAACACTGAGCTGTATTTTATATTTTATCTCCATAAAACATTGTACTGTGCATCTCAATATCCATGCACTAAGATATATACTACGTGAATTGTGGAAGGTGGCATCCTTTCATTCGTGCAGTATGGTTGATAAAAAATTAATTAAATAAAAATAACTGTTACATTAAAGTAGACTTTTAATTAATTAAAATAGATTATTCTGCCCATATCACGTTCACTAAAACTTTGGAAAACTGACAACAAAGTTCTATAATTGGTTTCGTGTCTATTTGAGAATGAAATACTTGGACAGTGATCGTTTTTACAAATGGCGAAGGGCCTTCTCAATTTAGTTTATATGCATATACCTTGCAGTGAAATTTAATGAAATATTCATTTAGTACTTATCTCTTTATTCATTTAGTACTTATATGTTCGGCCCAACCATTCA